>NW_018164536.1:577461-584705 GCF_001263595.1 Phalaenopsis equestris
ATATATAATAAAAAAGTGTTTTGTCTTAGAAAAAAATTATTCAATGTATATAGTTGAGTTATTTTAATAAAATTTTCAATGAAATTTGTGAAAATATAATTAACTTTAATGATCTTAATATTGTTAATAATAATAAAATGTTTCATTTTAACCGTCACATTAGTAAAAAGGAAGTTGATGCTGCTTTAAAGATAATCAAGGGTAGAAAGTATGCAAGACTTGATAATATCTCAATTGAAGTACGGAAATATGTAGGAGATTTCGGTGTTTCTTGGATAACTAAACCTTTTAATATTATTTTAAAGACTAAAATGATGTCTGAGGAGTGAGGAAGAGTATTTTGGTCCGCATTTTTAAGAAAAAGTGGATGCACAAAAATGTGCAAATTATAAAGGAATCAAGTTGATACGTCATACTTTAAAATTATGAGAGAGGATAATTGGACATAGGTTAAGATGTATTACAAAGATTTCTCATAATCAGTTTGGATTTATGTCGGGCAGGTCTACCATGGAAGCAATACATTTTTTATGGAGAAGTACAGCGAGGATGAAAAGGATCTACATAAGATTTTTATTGATTTTGAAAAAAACTTACCATAAGATTTGAAGAGATATCCTTTGGAGAGTGCTAAAGAATAAATATGTTGATATGACTTACATTCAAGTCATTAAAGATATGAATACCTTAGCTATTACTTGTGTTCAAACAAAAGAAAGATTGACCAAATATTTTCCAAATTCAGTTGGTTTATCAGGTTTCGGCTTTAAAACCATATCTTTTGTTTTAGTTAGCTCTTACTGAACATTTACAAGAGGATGTACCTTGGTGTATGTTTTTTTGTTGATGATATCCTTCTTGTGGATAAGATTAGATAAAAAGTTCACAAAAAATTTGAATTATGGAGGTCTACTTAGGAGTTTAATTGCCTTTGTTGGAGTAGAATTAAAATTGAATACATGACATGTAATTATAACAATAATAGCTATAATGACAGAGTTGTAGTTATGGGTGATCAAGGTGTGAACACTTTAGATATCTCAGCTATATCGTTCAAAGTGACAGTGATATAGATAGGGATGTTATTAGTAGAATTCAAGCTGGTTGGTTGAGGTGGAGGAATGCTTCGGGCCTATTGTTTGATAGAAAAGTATCACTTAGACGGGAACGAAAATTTATAAGATGATAATGAGACATGCAATGCTCTATGGCCAAGAATGTTGGCCTTTAAAAGAGAAGCATAAAATTAAGTTAAATGTTGTCGAGATGAGAATGCTTAAGTGGATGAGTGGCTTTACATTTAGAGACAAAATGCGAAATGAATATATCCGTGATAGGCTTGGTGTTGCTCAAGTGGCTGACAAAATTAGAGAGAGTCGTCTTAGATGATTTGGTCACATTAAACATCGACCATCTGATGATCCCTTTAGGAGAATAATAGATGTTTTAAATACAACTTATATTAAGAAAAACTTGAGCTTACTGTATAAAAATGATCTTAATTTATTAAAATTAAATGATAACTTGACACTCAATACGATGCAATGGAGAAAAAAGATTCATGTTGTTGACCCCACATAGTGGAATAAAGGCTTGTTGTTGTTGTTGTTTTTGTTGTAAATGTCTCTTAAAAATAAAAATAAATTAAAAAATTATCAATTGGCCTAGGTGAATTTTTATTGAAACATGACTTATAGTTTAGACCAGTAAGAAAAGCATAGTTTATTTTAACTATGGACTAATGGTGTTGAGGTGGAGTTTGCCCTTCAGCGGTTTGGCTCAACATAGTAAACATCCATCTTATTTATTAGATGTTGAATTTTTTATTGGTCCATAACAAGTAGTCGGTTGATGAAATTGAAGGATTAGAAAATTGCTTATAATTTGAAGTTATGCTTTAGAAATTATCTCACATTTTGTAACTTTAAATCTAACAAAATTTCTTATAGTTTAGTTTATAAAAAAAGAAGTTATTTCATGAGTAGTTAATTATAGGAGTGAAGTGCCAAAATAGTCCTGTGGGGCACTTTTCTTTTCCACCATCAGGCTAGTGTTCCACAATTGCACAAGAGGGATTAATGCATAATAATTTTGAAACTCAAAGTTAAGCATGCTCATGCGAGAGTATTCTTAGGATGGGCGATTTCAATAATCTTGAAATAACCCAGAAATAGCCGTTAGACCTAAATAAATAATATTTTGGAAGGTTAGAGTTTGAGCTGTAACAAATAATATTAGTGTAGACATGTTTGAAGATATATATATATATATATATATATATATAGATATATATATATGAAAAATCACAATAAGTTAAGAATGTTGATTGTGATATCGGTTAGTTAGATGGAAGAGATACTAAAATCTCTCCAATAAAATGAAATTGAGCTATCAAATATCGATGTAATGGTTATAATTTTATAAAGAAAATTAAAGTTGAATGTGTTCATGCGGAAAAATATGTGTTTGGAATCAAGTGCAAGTGTGACACATGGCAAGCGAGCCCACTCCTCTAAAAAATTTACCCAATTAGTGGAGAAATTATTGCATACGGACACTGCATGAATCTCTGCATGCGTTGTCCTATCATGACCGTAGATCACGATGATCTACGGTCTGAATTATTTCAGTTTTTTTTTTTTTAAAAAAAATTTAGATGGGGTCCACCGAAATACACTTGATTTACGGTCAGGATCGGACACCGCACGCAAGATGCGTGCGGTGTCCGATCTGTATGGAAGAATTTTTCTAATTAGTGTATTACAGTGAGCTCACTTACCACGTGACAAACTCTCACTAGACTCTGCATGTATGTGAGTGTCCTCGTGCAATAATCGCTCACTTTTTGATGAGCACATTTTATGTCCGGGCTCCTGACGTAACTCTACGTGCGACGGAAGTTATTCCTGAATTATTTTTATGTTATTTTTGTGTTATTTTTAATAATCCCAAAATAACACAGAAATAATCAAAAAATAAAAACCGTGGGTTATTTCATAATTATTGAAAATAACCCAGAAATAACTTGAACATAATTCATGAATAGCATCCACGACATGTAGAACTACATCAGGAGTCCGCACAGAAAAAAATTAGGCCTTTTTGAGGCAGTACAAAAATGTGTTCTGTTTGGCTCATCGGCTGCAAGACATGTTGAAATTGAAGTCTCAAAATCTCTCCAAGTGAAAACTGCATTTGAATAATTTATCCGAAAAACAGTAGATCGCGATTCTCATTTCTCCCTAACTAGCGAGCGCATTTTTTGTTCGGACTCCTGACGTGGCTCTAGGACGGCTTTGGTTATTCATAACTTATTTTCAAGTTATTTTTACATTATTTTCAATAATCCACACAGAAAAAATTTTGCTAGCTACTGCGCGTGCTTTTCTTCTCTCCTTCCGGATCCGGCGGATCGAGAACCACCTTCATGGCCTCCTCCACCGAATCCAATCATGGTGTCGACGGATCTACGCCTACAAACGGGACATTAGCGGCTGCAGCCAAGATCCCGCCGACCCTCTCCCCACAGCGTAAGGTGGCGCTGATCACCGGAATCACTGGACAAGACGGGTCCTACCTCACGGAGTTCCTCCTGGGCAAGGGTTATGAAGTCCATGGCCTCATCCGCAGATCCTCCAACTTCAACACCGCTCGCCTCGATCATCTCTATGTCGACCCCCACAACTCACACAAAGCCCGCATGAAGCTCCATTATGCCGATCTCTCCGACGCTTCTTCTCTGCGCCGATGGGTTGATACCCTCCTCCCCGACGAGGTTTACAACCTCGCCGCTCAATCCCACGTCGCCGTGTCATTTGAGATCCCCGATTATACCGCTGATGTCGTCGCCACCGGCACCTTACGCCTTCTCGAAGCCGTCCGATCATCCTCCAAGAAGAGGATGCGCTATTACCAGGCCGGGTCCTCGGAGATGTTCGGATCCACGCCACCGCCTCAATCCGAGACCTCCCCTTTCCACCCCCGATCGCCCTACGCGGCCGCCAAGTGCGCTGCGCATTGGTACACTGTCAACTACCGCGAGGCCTACGGCCTCTTCGCTTGCAACGGCATACTCTTTAATCACGAGAGCCCACGCCGTGGGGAGAATTTCGTCACCAGAAAGATCACTCGTGCTGTCGGCCGTATCAAGGTCGGTTTGCAGACCAAGCTATTCCTTGGAAACCTATCTGCAGCCAGGGACTGGGGTTTCGCAGGCGATTATGTTGAGGCAATGTGGATGATGTTGCAGCAGGACGAGCCTGGGGATTATGTGGTGGCAACTGAGGATTCGCATTCTGTGGAGGAGTTTCTCGAGGAGGCATTCGGACATGTGGAGTTGGATTGGAGGGATCATGTGGTGATCGATAAAAGGTACTTCAGACCTGCAGAGGTTGATAGCTTGAGAGGTGATTCAACAAAGGCAAGGAGGGTGCTGGGCTGGAAACCTGAAGTTGGGTTCAAGGAGCTTGTGAAGATGATGGTGAATAATGACATTGAGCTTGCCAAGAGGGAGAAAGTTCTCGTAGATGCCGGATATATGGACGCGCAGCAGCAACCTTAGTTGCTGATCCCATTGTCCTTGGTAATGTCATAGTTTTTTAAAAAAAATCTCCTTTTCAAGTCTACCTTCCCTTCATTCATTTAGCTGGAGTAAGCTCTAGCTATACTTGAATTACGCTGAACTTTCTTTGTAAGCTTAATGCCGTTGTTGGTTCAAATTGTTCTTGTTGAGTAGCTATGTTCTGTTGAATTGAATATTTGATATATCTGGCTTTTGTTCTTAAGCTTTGATAAGCAACTTTTTTTTTGCTTTTTTTATGTTTTTTAACGTGTCTGTACTTTTACTTGTATTGTGGTTATATTGGGACTACGGAATTCTTCAGAACAACGATTTAAGTTGTATGTTATATTTGGCTGTCTTATAGTATCAGACTAGATAACACTGTGATAAATGAGCATAATTTTGTCTCTATTAAGATAATATTTTCGAGATTTGGGTAGATGATGCTTATCAGTGTTTTAGGTCTTCCAAGTAAATTGTTTTTGGTTAATGCAATGAAATGGTCCTATTTCTGCTGCTTTTTTCTTTTCTATTTTTGTTTTAAATTTGGTTTCTTGTCTCACGTTTCTTGCATTGTTTTTATAGCATAATACAGGTGTTTGGAAGCTAGCCCAGTTTTAAAATATAGAATTATTTGTTTATTTTGTTTGTGAATTTTATTCTTCCGATTATGAACTTGTTTGGCTTTGGTGGGATCTATATCTAACTTTTTTTTTATGAGAGCTAGTGCTAGTATTGATTAAACTTGGTATTTGGAAAAAAAGAATGTCAGGAGCTCTTGGGACAAATGTGATTGGGAATGACTTCATTTTGCAACAAGTAACATTAAGCATGTGTTTCACAAAAACATAAAAGATGTTTAAGAGTTGTGTAATTTTGTGTCTATATATTTTGTATGAATGATTTCAAATTATTTCATTGGCTCCAAAATTGTTGTACATACCTTCATTATTTCTGGACTGGAAAAAAAAATAATCAATCACAAAGTTTACACAATTAACGCCACATGCCATAGTTAATACCTCCTCACCTTTATATTAGGGGCACCCGATACCATTTTTGTCCTGATACTTCTTTTGAGTATTATTTTCTAATGTTTTTTTTTAATAATTGTTAAGGCCTTTGGCTGCTCTGATGCTTGACGAGTGCTGAAAGTATTGTTTACCATCCAACTTGTGGTTTTTTCTGCTTAATGTGCAATTTAGTTGTCCAATGGCCTTTTATTTTTATATTAATTCTGGATTAGGCAAGGGTTAATGGTTCATTCTATCAAACATCACGTTTTTTTCTTTTGCCTGATTGGCTAATATTTTTGTCCTACTAAAGTGCGCAATCTTCTTTATTACAAGACACCCTCTCTCTCCAGGGATTAGAATTATCCCTGTTATGAATTTTCGGGATTGCCTGCTGTAAGATTGAAGATAGATTATTTTTTATTCATATTAAGCAAAGTTTGATCTGAGTTTTAATTCAATCAATTGATATTACCTTAATCATTTGGATTGCTAATCTTGACTGGTTAGATATATCTCAAACCCAATCAATATTAACTTTGTAAGGAAGCTTTATAACTAGTTTTGTTTTTTTTTTTAATTGTCATCTATATTGTTTGCTCAGTTTGGCTTGAATGCGAAGCCTTTAGAATTGATCCCGGGCAAACATTTCTCAAGAATTTGTTTTATGAATGTGCAGGAGGACGCAAATCTTTTTTTATTATTTTTCTGCCCAAGCCTTGTGAAACTTTTTTCTGTCTTATAACTGTCCAAAGTGCATGCTTAGCATTATTTCAGGAAGTAATTTATTGGTTTGAATGCATGAACCGGCACCTTCTATATATACATGCAATAAAAAGCTTATGTTTTTGAAATCTGGCAAATTAATGTACTTTTTCACTGTATATGTCTAGAAAATTACTTTAAAAAGGCTCACTGCACCGCCCTTAATTACCACCAGATATTGATAACTAGCAATACATATGTGACTATGTTATTGATTCACACTAATCCTTCGGAGACTCTCTCACAATGAGGTTAAAGGACAAATAGGTTTATCTGATCTATTGGATCTAAACCTTAGTAGAATTCTCAATATAAAAGCAAGTCCATTCTGTATGGAATTTCCAACTTATTAGCAATTATATGGGCTATTTCTAGACCGATTACCCATTTTTTGGCTATTTTTTTCTCTCTCACACATTACACCTGATCATGATAATTGGTAACATTAGATTATAAAGCTCTTAATAATGCATTGGCATATGCTTATTAAATCATTTAGAAAGCATTGGCCTCCAACTAGGGCTGTCAAAAAAGCTCGTTGTTCGCGAACAGTTCGTGTTCGGTTCGTCAATGAGTTCGTGTTCGATTCGTTCGATAAGTAAACGAGACAAACTCGAACAAATTTTTTTCATTCGGTTAGTTAAACGAACCAAACACGAACAGTGATGCGTTCGTTCGTGTTCGAATCGTTATTGTTTGAAATATAAAATAATATAAAATAATTATATATAAAAAATTTATTATATTTTAAAACATTAAATTTTATAAATTATAATATATAATAAAATAATAATAATAATATATTAATATACTATAGTAGTAATATACTAATATAGATATTGTATATTTATATAATATAAGTTATATAATTAATATATAATATTATTTTTATATATTAATATTAG
>NW_018164536.1:584907-591812 GCF_001263595.1 Phalaenopsis equestris
AAACAAACTAAATTTTAAACGAACCGAACACGAACACAAGCTTTGTTCGTTCGTGTTCGGTTCGTTCACACCCCTACCTCCAACAATACCTGCTAGTAGTGCCCTCATGAGTTCTGAATGGTGGATTTCCAGCATTCATCTGCATATATCTTTGGACTTTTTTTATTTATTGTAGATCATAAACATAATTTTAGACTTATTATTTTATTTGCACTCATTTTATTCTTGAATTATTACATTTGAGGAGAATGAGGTTTGTAGAGCTTAAAATCAATTTTGATTTTTCCTACAACCAACCAAATGATGATCCATGAATTTCACAACTTTCCATGTTTTCTAATTCGAAGAGAGCCAAATGTGCCCTACTAGAAATTGTCAGGATGCTATTACCCTTAAGGAGGTGCTACCTTGATTTAGGCTGTTACTAGCATTTGTATCATAAAGCCAATCACATAATTGCAAATTGGATTGGATTGATTATTTGATGAATACTTCAATACATGGATTTACATTTTTTTCAATATGCAGAACTTTGATTTATTTTCTTTCTAGCCAGATAAGGTATCTCTGTTAGCTCAAACATTAGAGACAGATCCTCGTCTTGTATTAGAGCAAATTGTCCCTTTCGCCCTCTTGATTGAACTTTAAAGAAATCTATTATTTAGAGTGACTTATTATGCGTTTTAATCTAATTAAATTAATTGTCGTAACAATCTATCTTTAAATTTTGATATTTTATTCACACGCACATACATCTGTAAAAATTCTGGTTTACTGGCTTTGATGCCACACAATTCTTATCTGTGTACACATCCAACATCTAAATTTTCATGTTTACATACAAAACATTCAAATCATTAACATTACATCAAAAATACCCACCATTACTAACATTTTAAAGGAGAAATACACATTTTAATGCATAAATTTTAGCACCTAAGTGTTATAAATGTAAATAACTTAAGAATTGTATGATATATATGTAAATTTTCATTTCTTTTCCTATTTTTTTAAGGTGGTTTGTACTATATGGAATGAAATATACATTCATTTGAACTATAAGTGCTATTTTTTTGCAATAATGAAAAAAACTATGTTGAGATGAAAAATAGATGTAATACATATGACAAAAAAATTTGCAACGGGTGTTACTTCATTGTGTTGTAGCCTTGTAAAGTTATGAAGAGGATTTATATCATTTGTATAATGTACTAGTGGAAAAACCGCACTATCTAAAGGGATAATACGATTTTAATTTAATGTTATATAAAATGTTTAATAATGTTATTATTGAATATGATTTTTTTTCTATGATTTTTTTTCTATTTTTAAGCAATAAATCAAGGAATAATTACCTTAAAATCTTTCGAAAAAAAAACTCCCACGAAGGAAATAGGAAGTAGAACATGTTGCACATGCATTTTATCATTGCCTCATGGGCTAAGTTTTGCATGTTACAACCATTCAAATCCGAAAATTGATAATTTGAATTGCAAGACATCAAAATCAGAGGTAGATGTTGAGAAACTAGTAAAAGTGAAAATCTGCCTGTGAGACAAAGAATCAAACATCTGAACTCGGTAACCCTTCCAAACTCCTCTCTCGGAAAGGGGAAAGGTGCAGGTAGTCTTCTTCCTCTTGTGAACATTTTGCAAAACAGTGAAAAGTTAGAATGTTATTAATAATGATAATAACAGAGTATCAAAATTGGGGAAACCTTCTTAGGATTAAACAAAGCGAGAGCTTCGTTAGGTTTTTTATGCCCTTATGTCAATTTGTAAGGCAAAAAAATGCAAAAGCCTAAGCCAACAAAAATCTACCAAGTCCTGCAAACTGAATTAGACTTTGCACACAAGTAAAAGCCAACAAACTAAACTGAACTTTATACAAAAAGTACTAGACCACAAATTAAACTAGGCTTTTGCATTAAAGTAAGTCCACACAGTAAATTGAACAAGAATGAAGCTTGTAAGTTCAGTTCAAAATAAGTGATATCAAGGTCCAACTTATTCTAATCTAGGTATACATCTTTGAAGTGAATCAAACTCCTACTCAAAGTTTAAGCTTAACCAAGGCCTTTTTATCTGGAGCAACCTGTGGATATGTCACAAAACCACATGCTTTAATCGCTTTAAAATAACAGTCAGATCATTGAGGACAGCCAGCAACTGAACTTATTGTTCATTACGGTGCAAGACTTTATAGCAATGGTGTACTCTAAGCATAGATCCACCTTATTCTGCTCTGGATATTTTCAATAAGATAACTCATTGCTGCCAATTAGCTTTCCTAGAAAGTTATAACATGAAGACCCTGGCTTTTGATGAATGTGGATCACAAGATTGACCCAGGAGTTAGATCATCGGATCATGATTAGGTTATCCCATGGATGCATAACTCATTAAATTTTCCATTGAGTTACTTCATCATGTCATCTTTGAAAAGGATTCAAAGTCCACACAAAAAAGTATGGCATTACAAATTTCAATAGGAGCAGAGCGATATTCACATGGTGGTTGATTAATTTATCCATCAAATAGCATGGTGAAAACTTCTATGAACCAATAGAAACATCATGTAAGCTATAAAGAATGTCAGATCAAACGTGCAGTCTTGCCCTTTTTGAAGCTCCAACTAATACAAAATTTGGGAAGCTGTTAAAAATGCTATCATATAAACCTTACATAGTTCTACAAGATTCAGCTTTGGGTATAAATTTGGTTTCTAATGCTATTATGTACTACAAAAGCAAAACTATTGAAATCTATTAACATGAAACATATTCAGAAGTTTGGAATGTGTGGTACTTCGTTGTGGTATTGTTGGCTGCCAATTTGAGACAAGGCGGATTGTCTCATGATAGGTGGATTTATGAAATTGTCTGGCTGCAATAAGTGCGTCGACGATAAAATTTGAAAATACGAATAATACACTCTTTGATGTTTGTATGTAACATCCAAAGTTTGATATTTACACTGTAATACCTTGGTGTCATAAATTTACGCATGCAAAAGTGTATTTCACTCTTAAAAAGATAATGTTGGCTATATTTTTTATGAGATGTTAAAGATTTGAGTGGTAGGCATCTAAATATGAATGTTTAGGCGTTGGATAAATTAATGCATGAAAATTGTGTGGTATGTATGTAAATGCCCCTTTTCTTTTTTATATTCTGCACGAGTGCGAGTGAGCAGATTGTATACTTTACCTGATTGGCAAAGTCTATTTTTGATTTGCATTTAAAATGCCATGTCTTTTTAGTTGTCTTGTCGACGATAAAATTTGAAAATACCAATAATACACTCTTTGATTTTTGTATTGGATTTTTTTTTTTGTTAAATGTAAATTAGACGAGAAACTCGAGGATGTGGAATTCAGCTTTTAATTATGCATGAGACCGTGGAATTCCAAGCGATGCTGTGTTTTGGCAGTTGCAAATTGCTTTCAACTGCAGTTTTTGTTTGTTTTAGTATATTTTGTTCATAAGTATTCTTAGGTATAAAAACCTTCGTTGTAGGAGCGTCATCCTTTCAAGACATGCTATTGTTGGGCTGGCAGCTGGAGAATCTCCACTTCGCTCATCTGTGATGTTATTCTGCTTGAGTTTTTTTATTTTGGGAAATTTACATAAATACTACCCCATTCTTATGTATGTACATATGTAACATCCAAAGTTTGATATTTACACTGTAATACCTTGGTGTCATAAATTTACGCATGCAAAAGTGTATTTCACTCTTAAAAAGATAATGTTGGCTATATTTTTTATGAGATGTTAAAGATTTGAGTGGTAGGCATCTAAATATGAATGTTTAGGCGTTGGATAAATTAATGCATGAAAATTGTGTTGTATGTATGTAAATGCCCCTTTTCTTTTTTATATTCTGCACGAGTGCGAGTGAGCAGATTGTATGCTTTACCTGATTGGCAAAGTCTATTTTTGATTTTCATTTAAAATGCAATGTCTTTCTAGTTGTCTTGGTTCTATGTCTACTTTTTAAAAGTTGATCAAATTGGGATTTCGATTTGTAATAAAAAAATGAAAAAAATCAGCAACTTATACACAAAGCTTCTATGAAAGCAATCCACTAATTTCAATATGACTGAAAATGTGCACTTCACTCCCTCTATAATAAAATAATCAGCAATTAGAAGGAGCTGCCTTGCATAACTTGGCCAATAAGCGTAGGAAAAGAGTCTGACAATCAGAACCTAGAAATCATTTTGCACCTAAGAAAAGAAACAATCGTCCATCAAGCCTTAACCAGTGACCAAAAGCCCCACAACAACATCTATCACTGAATCTATGAAGCCTTTTACTTATTCGAACTCTTTTGGTTAGAATCGAGCAAGTAATAGTGTACTACATAGCACTAGGACAATCCATCCCTACACATGACTTCAGCAACACAAAAGCTACAGCCAATCCCTTGCTGTGATGAATGGCTGAACTCAATATTTTTGCGGAAAGTAGTTGCCCAAATATAATTATGATGAAGGTTTGAAGCGTAAAGCATGCAAAAAATTGTCTCGAACAGATGCTTTGAGCATTCGGCAAGATGAAGAGATCCGGCTTAATGCCTGACTTGTGCTGCATTTGAAACATTTTCAATGCTACCATTCTATTTTCCTAACTAGGGGAACTGTCCTTTGCAATGTTTATTAATCGTGCGTTGACACGTCATTTCATGTGATCAAGCTAACTATCTTAATTCCATCAAAAAACCTCATCATTCATTGGGTCTCCCTGAGGTAAGGTAAGACTCCATGATTAAAGTTTTGGGTGTTAAAAATGTAAATATGAATTTTTAGATGTTGGATATGTGAAATTGATATGATTGGGGTGGTATGTATGTAAATCTCCCATTTTTTTTAGTCTGACTATTCTTTAGTCTCTTTTTGTCTGGATGAGTTTTTGTAATCTTTAGATTAACTCTAATCAATTAAGTGTTTCATTAGTTTGTAATTTTTGTATTTAACCTGAAACATAGATCTAATTATTATTTGAGTAAAATTTAGCTTGGCTCAAATAACTAAAAATTTATCCAAAATTTATCTTATTTTCATTCAGATTTCAAATAGGTGAGATCAAATCAAATTAAATTAATTAAGCTCAATTTATAAACCATTTTTATATTCTTGAATATAAACAACGTTATCTTAAATTTAAAGACTAAGGGCCCGTTTGATGCAGCTTATAAGTGCGGAGCGTTTTTTAAAATACGCGGTACCGTTTGGATTGCGCGTTTTGTACGCTTATCCGAAAATATGATTCCATGTTTACACTAAACGCAAGCCGCGGGTGAAACCCCGCAATCGACCCGCGGGCTGCATTTCAAGATAAGCTGTTTATCGTGAAACACACAAGCTGCCCCAAACACACCCTAAGTTTCATACACTCAAACTAATTTTTTTAGAATTATCAAATCTTCTTCTATATTAGATTTCAACAGCATAATTTCATAAATAAGATCAAAATCATAAGAACGAACCTAGAAACATACATGACTATAAAGAACCTCCTAGATAATTTATAATTCAATAAAAAGGTTATTCATGTTATTTAAACTTTAGAGAGCATATGATAATTTTAAACGAATGGATTTCTTTTAAAAATAAAAATAATAAATACATCTAAATAATGATATTTCATAAACAAAAAATAATTCCAAATTCGCTGAAATACCTGAACATGGTATCAATTCATCATCAGAAACAAAGACTATAATAAAGATATACTCGACATTTTTTAAACGAACAACAATACAGAATAGCAATTCAAATCTTGCACCATCATACAGAAAGAAAGGAAAATTTGTAGCGAATGAAAAGAACAATGAATGAAGTTCAAAGACATCAACTTTAAAGATACAACAAATAAATACAGAGCAAATCTTTCTTGCTACCTGTAGCTCAAGCTAAACTCATCGTTTGCCTGAAAGCAACAAAATCTGCATTAATTCAAGAAAGTGGGGCATTTACACAGTCATACCACCCAATTCCTATGTATTTACATATCTAACACCCAAGCTTTACTTCTTACATTTATACCAACAAATCCTTCATATCACATCGAAAATAAACTATTTTTTACGTATGTAAAAGTTGAAGTTTAGGTGTTATATATGTAAATACATGGAAGTTAAGTGGTATGCACGTAAATCTTCCTAAATTTTTAGATCATGAGGGAAATATCAAAGTATAAGGATGGAGACATACATATTTTGCAAGCTCCCTGGCTTTGGCATCATCAAAGCCTAGGGAAGCAAGTATTTTGTGGCCTGCTGAATCCTTCTCTGCCATATACCGAGAAGCATATGGGTTGTGGTAATCTCGCCACCCTCACCTGCATATTGATTCCAGGAAGCTGGAAAAAGTGTTACTAACTGAAGTGAACAGAGAAAGCCCCAACATCAATAAGAATTGAGCTAATATGTTTGGGAAAGTTTACATACATACCACACAATTCAATGGATATGAATATGCATGAAACACAGGTGTTCAAACTCCCACTAACAGTCTAACAGTATATAAAAACAACCTGCAGATAAAATAACAATATGCAACTCCTCCAAAAAGCTCCAAAAACACCAAAATACAGAATACCAAAATGCAGTCACCTGTACAATTGAAACCAACATTGAAATGAAATAAATTTACCATGTGTTCAATCATGGAGCATTTAAAGAAATGTTCAACGCAGGTGTTCAAACTCCCACTAACAGATTCTCATTCAACAAAGCAGCGGTTGCCCATAAGGAGGACCATCCAAGCTGCAAACACACATTTCCAGCCCATAAGGAGGATCATCCACTAACAGATTCTCATTCAGCAAAGCAGCGGATGCCCAACAGATTCATGCACCAAATTACACTTTGCTACCAAAGCATTATGGTAAAAAAAAA
>NW_018164536.1:602252-603803 GCF_001263595.1 Phalaenopsis equestris
CGACGCTCCCTCGCTGGGATTCTCGCCGCCGCCCTCGCCGGATCTTCGCCGCCGGCTCTCCCTCTTTAGGCGACCAGAGCTGAGCCCCTCGCCTCCCCCTCCGAGTGAGAGAGAAAGAGAGAGAGGTTCTCTCTCTTACCTTCGACCGGTCCCGCCGGCGAAGCCTGACTCCGGCGGCCACATGCTGAGCTTCTCCTTCAGACGCTGGTGACTTCAGCTCCTTCCTCGCCGGTCTCCTCTCTCGTTCGAAGCTTCCCCTCGACGGCCCCTTGCAACGTCGAGATCCTGCCGCTCATCGGACCTTTTCCTCGACCGATCTTTTTGCATCACCGGCGTCGTAGCTATGCGGAAGAAAATCAGTGAGGAGAACGTCGGATTTTGGGCTGTCCTCAGCATTTCTTTCACTCCCAGTGCACACCGCCAGCGAGTTAATTCTTCCACCTTGCGGACCTACTTTCCTGGCGAACGGATACTTCGCCGGAGCATTTCGAAGTTGCCGGACAGCGAGCGTTCTTGCTATTCGAAGAGGTGCAAGGGTCTTCCACCTCGAGGGAAAGACTTTTGTCGGCACTTCTTCCCTCCGAAGAAAGAGATGAGCTCGTCGCATAGAATTTTCATGCAAAATTTCTGTGATTCCTTGCCTGAGTGACCCTCTCGCAAAGGTACATTTTGATTATATTTTCATATGTCAAAATCCATTATTTATTTTTGGTACTTCGCATACCTCACTGACTCAATTTCCCATCTTTTTGTTGTCTGATGCACGTTTTACGAGGCACATTGGAGCATGGATTGGATGCTGGCGAACTTGAAGCAAGCAAATAAACGCGTCTGCAACCATCACGGTGGTGAGACTTTCTACCTCCTAGCTAGCCTTAGGAATAGTGGAGTCTAGGCGTGTGGGTTTGATCGCCCACACGGGGTGCGTGTGCCGCGTGGGTCGGCACGACGGCGTGTCTGCGTGATGGATCGCTGAATTTCCTAGAGCCAGTCTTTAGGTTAGGACTTCCTGTGCGTGGCCAAATACCACCGCAGAGTCGAGTGTCTCCCCTCTTGTTGCGAACCTTAGCACAAGTCCCGATGGGTCGGAGTCCCTCACTCCCCTTGCTTTAGATTCCCCAACTTTACTGCATTGGAAGAGTTAGGAGGTCAAACTTGGCAAAGCGAGAGAAGCTTTGTAGCTGGCTCGCTTTGCAAAGTCTGGAGGAGTTCACGAAATGAGAAAAACTTTGTAGCTAGTCCATTTCGCGACGCCGTGAAGAGTTTCCCCCTCAGAGATCCGGGGATAAATTCCTCACATTTCCTCACCAAAGAAAGAGGTGGCGGTGTCGCACATCCAAGGGTCTAAATCTTAAGTCTCCCAGGTAAGGTCGTTAGCACGAGCCCAGTTTGCTATCTGCATGTTGGTTCTCTATATATTGCATTTTTTGCTTGATGCATGTTGCATTTCACTTCGCTCTGACTAGCCACCCCGGGCAGCGAGCATCTTACTTAGCTTCGACCGACCGCCCCGGCCTGGCGAGCATTTCACTTAGCTCCAACCGGCCGCCC
>NW_018164536.1:604883-605151 GCF_001263595.1 Phalaenopsis equestris
TTTCATTAGATGGTGTGCTAGGCTAGGATTTAGGGTGCTTGGTAGTTTTTTTTGCGGCATGACTATTGTTCTCTGCTGGATTGGTTGCCCTAGTCATGTATCTTTCTTTTACATTATGCTTATGGTGTGACTGCATGCTGCATATGTGTGGTAGTATGTTAGGGCGTTCTTCTGCAGGGAGCCATGCCTATTTATTTGCACACACACAGGTACCGCTATGGGGGAGCAAGTAATGATTTCTGACCCTTTTGCTTGCAGGTGCTATTAG
>NW_018164536.1:606099-615260 GCF_001263595.1 Phalaenopsis equestris
GTAGACTTAGGGTCCTGTTAGCTGTGGATGACGGGTCCATGGTACCCCGACCCAGTTACCTCTACCTTTTAGGATCACTCTACCTTCCTTTTTGTTGAGCCCCTTTGAGCCCTGTCGCTCCTTGACTTCGTTGATATCATTTTGACGACTCGATGTCGATGAGCTGCCGCCCATTTGGCATACGACGATTTGTCCTCTGCCCTTATGGTTCATACGTGCTTTAACGTGTTGGGATATCCCCGTGAAGATGATTTAAGTGATTTTGTGGGCCCCATGTGCTGATGAGCCGCTACCCATTCGGGATGTGAGAGACTCCCTCTCTGCCCGATGGCTTAGCACGAGCTTTGAAGCATCGGGACTGTTCCCACACAGAATAACCTTCCTTTGAGTACATATTGCCCCAGGTTCACGATAATCCAAGCGAAACTCCTTTTATCGAGAGTATTCTTGGGTACCCCCCAAGATGTAATTAATAAAGTGGGATACGTCCCCTTGGGAGTGCTCTTGACCCCAGAACAAGCACCTACACCTGAATCTCTGGTTATGGGTAGTCTACGTAGGTTTTCCTTTGCAGATATCGGTTTAAGGTGCTTTCGCCCGATCTTGTTTGGACGGACACTCTTAACCTATCCTTGCGAGGTTTACAGCACGTAGGCTCTCCACGTTTTGTGTTTTCTCTTGTTTGTCGCTTTGTCGTATGTCCCTTTTTATTTGATTCCTCTCCTCTTCGAATCACTAATTTGATTCGAGAGGGAGATTTATTCGAATGTGGAAGTATACGACGATCGACAAGTTGACGACTCCTTCTAAAATAAAAGAGAGAAAAACAAACGAAAACAAACAAGTAAAAAAGTTACATAATTACATGCATTAATAGTAATTATCACATTTTTAACATGAACTTTATCTATGATTCTTTTATAATCTGAATAAAGTTACAATTTTCCTCGAATATAATTCAAGCATTATTTGAACATAATCAATGAAATACGTTCAAACACAGCTCGAAATAAGTCTGAAAAGTGTTCGTACATAGCTAGAATAGGATTTGGTTTATGTAGATATAATAGTGAGTTTTATAGCCAGGACAGTCAAAACGACTCGTTGTTCCCGAACAACTCATACTCGACTTGTTAAGTAGTTTGTGTTCAACTCATTCGCTAAGCAAATGAGCCGAACACAAATAATATTTTTTTATGCTCGATATATAAACGAGAAGAACACTAACAAAGACTTGTTTGTTCATGATCTATTCGTTTTTTTATCAAAAGAATTAAATATACATATACATATATAGATATATATATATATATATATGATGAGCAATTTTCTTAATTAAACATATATATATATATATATATAGATATGATGAGCAATTTTCTTAGTTAATTTAATTGACCTACAAAGATTTATAATCGATAAAAATTACTAATTAAAAAAATAGAATAAAAATATATTACATTCTATTTAAATGAATAATTTAATATAAATAAAAAGATTTAAACCTCGCACTAATCCTTAACATCCAACAACTCCATAACTTTTGGAAAAAATATGATAAATGTTCTAATAGAGTTAAAAGTTGTCTCACTCTCGATATTTCTTTAGTTATGATATTATTCTTCTTTGACCCCTGGTTGGAAAGAACATCATTTTATGAGTGGTTTGGTAATAAAATTTTTAACTGGTTTAAGTGCTCTTCCAAATCTTTGATTTATGAAGTGACCGAGAACAATATTTGAAATGCGCTTGTCCCCTCGTTTTTTGTTTGGCTTGAAATAAATTCCATGATATTCATGAATATTTTTGAACTAAAAGAACTTATCTTAAATAAAATTTTTTTTTTGAAATTTAAATTTCTCTCTTATATTAAAAAATTTTATATACTTGTTGGATTAGTGTGGTTTTGGCTATCTGTTTAGCCCCCAATTTAGTTTTGATTTTCTGATTTTCTGATTTATTGGTTGGAGCTTCTTCAATATCTATAAATGTTTGGTTTATTGTTTCATTCAGAAGCTGGTATTCTTCTTATTGGCATCCTTGGATGGAACTCTCCATATTTTTAGAGAACAATGATGAATACAACAACTTGCGTTGCAAAGGGCTCAACCGGCTTTGGAACAGATTTGTAACAGATTCCTTGATCTTAGCGTTAAGCATACTTCTGGATGCAGCCTTTAATTCTGGAAGCCTTTGAACAAAAGTGTTATGTGCTTATCGTCTCATATATAACACTGCATTAGCATTGAAATGAGAAATTACATATATACCAATAAATTCCCATGTATTTACATATCTAACACCCAAACTTCTAGTTTTACATTCATCCCACCCGGACAAGGTATTTTAAAAATTAAAATGATGGTATTCTTGATGTAATTTGAAAGATTGGGTGGTATAAATGTAAGAAGTGAGGTTTAGGCGTTTGATGTGTAAGTACAAAAGAATTAGGCCGTAATCGTTATGCATATGAATGCCCCAAATAAACAGAGGCATTTACATAAAAAAAACAGCACAATTCTTAGCACCTAAAATCTATTATTTACATTTATACCACCCAAAACATTTTTAATATTATCATATTTATAATTTATTTCGCCATGGATGTAAAAGGCAAAACGATATGAATTATTTTTAATAAATTAATTTAAGGGTACTTTAAAATAAATAATTCTATAAAAACAACACAATTTTAATTTCATATATGTAAATAATAAAACAAGAAAAAAATATTTATTGCCTTAAAAAGAGCAAGTTAAGAAAATTCAGATTCTATTAATTTCATATTTTAAAAAAATACATCCTTATTTATATATCTTCGTCATTCTCTCTCAGCTTTCCCTAACACCAAGAAACAATAAAATAGATACTCTTTTTCAACATCGAAAGGATATTCATCGCTGTTTTTTTCTTCAATGTCAACTTCTTCGTCACTTTCTTCATCATGGTCTGATCTCCCAATTGACATATTGCTAAACATTAGAGATAAATTAGAGCTTCAACATCGCTCTGATCTCATCTCATTTCGCTCAGTCTGCTCCCATTGGCATTCTGTGGTTCCGATCCCCGATCATATCCGAAGCTATGAGTTAAGTCTCTATTTAAATAATAATATCATCTGCTTCACAAAAGTTAACAACTTCGACAATGATTATAACAATATTAGTAATACTCACTCCATCTCCTTGCCATTTTTAACATCATCTCGCATAAATTTTGTTTGCATATCCAATGGATGACTAGTCTTTAAAACCTGTAACAACAAATATCTTCATCTATTCAATCCTGTGTCAAACCATAAAATCATATTTCCTCGTCTGTCTTGTACCATACTCAAACCAACATTTCGTTGTATCTCACATTTATTATTGCTTAAGGTGGCTGTTTGTTCTAGCTCAACAGTTGGCATTGTAGTGGTCTGCATTATCGGACCGAGACAAAAATAGCATGAAGGAAAGGTTTGTAGTTTGCAGACATGGTATTGGCCAAAAGTGGAGGCTAATGAAGGAAGCAAGCAGAGACATAATTGATATCACTCTCATCAGCAAAGATCATGTTTATGCTCTCGATAGCTATTTGAATCTCTACATGCTCGACGAAAGGTGTCCATCGATGAGATTAGTAAGGTTTAAATTATGGGCTCCAAAACAAATCTTACAAGCTGATGGTGTGTTTGGTCCAATTGGCAGACCATCCACTACTTGTGCTTGCATGGAAGCTAGTAGGAAATCTAATTTGAGGATAAATGTGAGATTTTTGGAGAAGCAATTTTGGACCTATTTGGTTATCCTTAAAAATAGATGTGGCAAAAATTTGTAGCTACAACGCTGATGCAAATGTTGTTGATGCTGCATGTGAAGCTCAACGGGTTGATTTTCATGAGTGTTTAGATGATTCCATAAATTACTTCACTCCATTGCTAATGCCAACTATCTCTCAATGTTGAGGAGCAAAATAAAGGACAAAACTTGTGAGATATTTGTTTTGAGATAATATGATTCAAATTTTGATTCTATTCAATATATTTATTCCAAATATTTTATTTTATGTGGAAATAAGTGTTTAAATTTTGATTTTCAATGTTTTTTTCTTCATAATTTGAGAAATTTATCCTCAAGTCTTGTGTTTATCTTTCGGGATAGATACATGATTTGAGGTATAGTGCTCTTTCATTCTAAATTATAAAAATTATGGGATCAGTTTGATTTCATACTTCAACATCCTTCCAAAGCGGGCGACGGGGGGATTTCGATTCCGGTGATCGACAGCTTCTTACGGGAAACTCCCCACAAACCCCCGAAATAGCGCCGACAAAACCCCAGCTAAAGAAGAAGAAGGAGAGCATGTGGGAGCCCTCAAATCGGGACAAATCAGAGCTGACTGAACAATGGAAGTGGGGAGTGATAGATTAAGCTCAAATCCCCCTTCAAATAACCAAAAAGCCCTCAAAAAGGCTATAAATTGAGCTTAGATCCTTCTAAAGGAGCTAAAAATGGGGATTAACCGCCCACTTTTCAAGTTCCCAGGCAAAGATGCTCAAAACGACATCAAAATGGCCCAAAATCGCAACTGGAACAAGAGTGGTGCCTAGGTGCCAAGTTTTGGGTGCTAAGGCACTTGCCCATAGAAACTTGGCTCTCGAAGAGTGGTGTATAGGGGTCAAGCTCGAGAAAAAAACTTATTTTGGATTGTTTTAAGTGTGTAGGCACCCGTTTTGGGTTCCAAGTGCCCGAAAAATATTTCAAGAAAGATACGTCGGAAGTGGTGTGAGCCACCAGGATCACCTTTAGGCTCCAATATAGCCCGAAACTTGGATTTTCACCGAGAACGCCCGAGGAAAGATTTTTTCCATCCGGAAGCTAAGTGAGACTCTATTTGAGTGAAATATAATCTCATAACTTCAAAATTAAGTATTTTGGTTGATCAGTCACTGGAGAAAGTTGTGCCAACGGTCATCCTGAACCGCAGCGTTGGTAGGTTGCCCTAAACCCATATTTTTTTGTAGTGCGCGTTTGTGGACTCCTTGACTTCCTCTGGCCTTGGGAGGCTATGGATGGACGTGTGATGACTTCTAATCATCAAATTAGGCACCAACCATGCCTCTCATCCTGGATAAGCCTCCCAAAGGGAATTCTCTCTGGTAGGGTTGATGCATCACCAAATAAAAATTTAAACACTTATCCACAAAAAAATAAAACATATTTTGAGAAAAATATATTCAATTGAATCATATTTTTCTCAAAATAAATCTCTAAGAAAATTTATCCTTTGTTTTGCTCCTCAACATTCAGTGAAAGTTGTCATTAACATTGGAGTGCAGTATTTCCTGCAATGATCGAAACAATAGACCGATTGAGCTTCATATCCAACATCAACAACATGGGCATCAACATTGTAGCTACAAAGTTTTGCCGCATCTAATTTTAAGGATATCCAATTAGGTCCAAGAAAGCGTCTCCAACAACACACATATATCTTCAGATCTGATTTCTCACTAGCTTCCATACACGAAGCACAACTTGATAATTGTTTGTTATTTGGATCATTTACACCTTCAGCTTGTAAGATTTGTATTGGAACCCATAATCAAAATCGTACTAATCTCAACAATGGAAACCATTCGTCGAGCATGTAGAGATTCAAATATTTGTCGAGAGTATAAATGTGATCGTAGCCGATGAGAGTGATATCAACTATGTCTTTACTTTTTTCCTTCAAATGCCTCCATTTTTCGGTCAACAGCACGCCTGCAAACCACTAACCTTTTCTCCATGATATTTTTGTCTCGGTGGAATATTCCAATAATGCATGCCACTACAGTGCCAACAGTTGAGCCCGAAGGGACAACTGCCTTAAGCAATAAATAAATGAGTTATAAGATGACATGTTGGTTTGAGTATAGTATAAGATTGAAAAGGAATAATGATTTTATGGTGACACGTGATTGAAGAGAAAAAGATTTTTGTTGTTGCACGTTTTGAAGACATTCGATAAGTGAAAAAAATATATGCGAAAAGATATGAAAAATGACAAGGAGATAGAGCGAGTATTATTAATATTGTTATTATCACTATCAATAGTATTGTTAAGTTTTGTGTAGCACGTGATATTATTCTTTATACTAAGACTTATCTCATAGCTTCAGATATGTTTGGGGATCGGAACCACTGAATGCCAATGGGAGCAGACTGAGCGAAAGGCGATGAGATCAGAAAGATGATGAGGCTCTAACTTATCTCTAATGCTTAGCAATATTTCAATTGGGAGATCAAACCATGAGGAAGAAAGTAAGAAAGAAGGTAACATTGAAAAAGAAGACGACAATGAATTTACTTTTGATGTTGAAAAATAGCTTCTATTTTATTATATCTTGGTGTCAGAGAAAGCCGAGAGGGAGTGACGGAGGTACATAAATAAAGATGTATTTCTAATATTAACACTATTTCTTGTAGAGATGAATTAAAGGTTAATTTTCAAGTTAAAAGATGCATTTTTATGTGATAGTCAATCGATCAAGTAACTCTGAACTCCGCACTTCATTATGATTAAATAAAGAATCCTGATCACACACCCGCCTTCCTTTAAATTCCTTTAATTATTCCCATTTATCGAAAGTTCTCCATGTTATTTCATTTGTTTGTCTGCCTTTGTCGTATGTCATCTTTTTTCAATTTTTCTCTTCTCTTGGTCATTCACATGATAAGTAAGAGGGACTTAGTCGGAAAAGAGAAGTTTATGACTATACACAAACTAGCAACTTCTTTAAAAAAAAAAAAAAGAAAGGAACGAAAATAGGGAGAAAACGATGACATTGAAGAAGAAGACGAAGATCAATATTCTTTTGATGTTGAAAAGAGTATTTATTTTGTTGTTTATTGGTGTTAGGGAGGAGAGAAATCTGCATGACCTCTTACATTTAAAAGTTTGGAAGTCAAGAGGGAATAGCAAAGACAAATCCTACGTTATAAATAAGGATATATTTCTAATATTAGTTCTTTAAATTTGTTGTTTTTGGTAGAGATGAATAAAATTTTTTCCTTTAATTTATTTCTTAAAAATACGAAATTAATAGAATTTAAATTATGATGATGTAAAACTTATTATTAATAAGGATCACCACAAATTTGACAGATTTTTTTTTTTCACAACTTGTCTAATGCAAGTGTTGATGGTATTTAATTGCTTCTTTATGATGAGTTGATTGAACTGAGGTTGTTCCGATAAGTTGACGAACGACCTGCCAGTCTCGGAGCGAGCAAAATTGTAGCTTGAAAAGAAAAAATCTTCCCCAGTAACAATAATCTTGATGATTGTCTCGATCAACCGACAATAACAATTTCAATGACATCATCAATATTTCACGGCAATATTTCACGATATAACTTTTATTTAATATAAAATATGAACAAGAAAATATAAATGAGACTTTTTTTGGAGGAAGCAAGGTAATATCACTAATATTATACGTCTAGCCTCCTTTTTTTCTCTCTTTCTCTCTTTATTTATGTTGTATGCATTAGCTGTGGTTCACAGACAAATTTGGGTTGAATATTTAATACAAATAGCCATTAATTTAGCTTTCTTATATTGTAAAATTTAAGAATGTAAAGTTTTTTACAAACATATACTATAAAAAGGCATATTTATCCCATATTTTGCTAATTAAGACTTGGATAAAACGTTAAATATTAGTTATACTTGGATAAAGTAGCTACACTGGCATAGTGCACATGTCAAACTCTAGTAAGTATTGTTCTTTAACTTTAGATGTATGAGACCTACGGGATCATGGTCGAGGGAGACGACAATAACATTATTGACTTTCTCTGTAACACGTTGGATATGAAAACCTGACAACGCCAACTTTCTCAAGGGCCTGACAATATTTTAAAATTGGAAATATTCAAATTATTTCTATGAGTACTATGTCATTATAGAGATAATGAGAATATTTCTTTGTTATGAAGACTGGTGCAGATATCCAAAATTGCCTGCAAAACCAAAACTCATACCAAGGAAGATATGGAAGCAACCGGTTGAGCCCATTGCAACATAAGTTATCCTCTCCATCATTCATATTACATCAAACATACCACAATTTTAAATTTTAAAACGTGAAACACATCTTTTCATGCATAAACATACAAAAGCATAAGAGTTGAGTGATATGCATAAGTCTATCTAAAATAAAAGAATTACATGTATCATATTTATCATATATATTAAA
This sequence comes from Phalaenopsis equestris, assembly GCF_001263595.1. Taxonomy (NCBI): domain Eukaryota; kingdom Viridiplantae; phylum Streptophyta; class Magnoliopsida; order Asparagales; family Orchidaceae; genus Phalaenopsis; species Phalaenopsis equestris. The sequence continues at coordinate 614,327 of NW_018164536.1, forward strand.
ACTTGTTCTTGGTTATATAGATAGATATTTGATTGAGGACTGCATAGATGAGGGAAAAGCTGCAGGTTAAGATGGATTGATTTTCTGAGGCTGAATCTCAAAAGATGATCATTCTCACAGGAAGAAGAAGATTTGATTATTAGTCCAAAATAAAGATGGAAAATTTACAGACATAACACTTGGTCTCTATTTATTATACATCTAACACCATACTTTATTTTTTACATACAAACAGACCATCTTACTTATGCATGAGACTGTGTATTTCGCTTTTTAAAAGTTAAAATGTGACGTGAAAGATTCGGGTGGTGTAAATGCTAAAAATGTAAATATAGGTGTTAGATGTATAAATACAAAGAAATTAGGTGATACGTATCTAAATGCCGTTCTAATTCGAACAATGCTCTCATTCCTGATTATAAAATCTAAAATTCAAAATAATTTCTTTTTATTTTCATAGAGCATTCTCATATTTATATGCATAGGACTAATAATAAGATAAAAGAACAACAAGAACCCGTCTTCATTATGCTTGATAAAGGATATTATTGGGCCTATTGACGCCCCTTCTTCTATGAGATAAACGTTTATTACTGAATTGAATAATTATCGTCCGTCACTGTGAAGGAGGGGAGGGTCGATCGATGAATCGGGATCAAGAATTCTTGTCCGTGCCTCCGTCAGTCGTGACAGTCGACATGACCTACCCGTCATCCGGGCCTTCCGAATGCTTTAAGATTTGTACTGACAGTTGTGGTGTATACAAAAAAAAGGTACAACATAATTTCAAAAAACTTATTAAAATTTTTGAATTAAAAAAATTTTATTTAATAAGATGTTGAAGATGATTTATTAAACAAAATACTAAATTCGATACAGTATATCATATATAACTTTCTTAAATGCATTCTATATTTATATTCAATTTTCTATA
>NW_018164536.1:615360-633977 GCF_001263595.1 Phalaenopsis equestris
AATTAAGCTCAATTTATAAACCATTTTTATATTCTATAATATAAACAACTTATCTTAAATTTAAAGACTAAGGGCCCGTTTGGTGCAGCTTATAAGTGTGGAGCGTTTTTTAAAATATCGCGGTACCGTTTGGATCGCGTGTTTTGCCCGCTCATCCGAAAACGCGGTTCCATTTTTACACTAAATGCAGTCCGCGGGTGAAACCCGGCGGTCAACGCACAGGTTGCATTTCAGGATAAGTTGTTTATCCTAAAACACACAAGCTGCCCCAAATGCACCCTAAGTTTCATACACTCAAACTAATTTTTTAGAATTATCAAATATTCTTCTATATTAGATTTCAACAGCATAATTTCATAATAAGATCAAAATCATAAGAACGAACCTGGAAACATACATGACTATAAAGAACCTCCTAGATGATTTATAATTCAATAAATATGTTATTAATGTTATTTAAACTTTAGAGAGCATATGATAATTTTAAACGAATGGATTTCTCTTAAAAATAAAAATAAAAAATACATCTAAATAAAGACATTTCATAACAAAAAATAAATCCAAATTCGCTGAAATAGCTGAACATGGTATCAATTCATCATCAGAAACCAACACTAATAAAGATTTACTCGTCATTTTTTAAACGAACAACAATACAGAATAGCAATTAAAATCATGCACCATCATCATACAGAAAGGAAGGAAAATTTGTAGCAAATGAAAAGAACAATGAATAAAGTTCAAAAACATCAACTTTAACGGTACAACAAATAAATACAGAACAAATCTTTCTTGCTACCTGTAGCTCAAGCTAAACTCATCGTTTGCCTGAAAGCAACAAAATCTGCATTAATTCAAGAAAGTGGGGCATTTACACAGTCATACCACCCAATTCCTATGTATTTACATATCTAACACCCAAGCTTTACTTCTTACATTTATACCAACAAATCTTTCATATCACATCGAAAATAAACTATTTTTTACGTATGTAAAAGTTGAAGTTTAGGTGTTATATATGTAAATACATGGAAGTTAAGTGGTACGTACGTAAATCTTCCTAAATTTTTAGACGAGGGAAATATCAAAGTATAAGGATGGACACATACATATTTTGCAAGCTCGCTGGCTTTGGCATCATCAAAGCCTAGGGAAGCAAGTATTTTGTGGCCTGCTGACTCCTTCTCTGACCATATACCGAGAAGCATATGGGTTGTGGTAATCTCGCCACCCTCACCTGCATATTGATTCCAGGAAGTTGGAACAAGTGTTACTAACTGAAGTGAACAGAGAAAGCCCCAACATCAATAAGAATTGAGCTAATATGTTTGGGAAAGTTTACATACATACCACACAATTCCTATGTATTTATATATCTACACCTAATATTTGGTATTTACATATATGCATTTTGGTGCATAAATTTATGCATGAACAACTTTTTTTCACCTTTAAAAAATTATTAGTAGTAATTTTTAATGAAATATCAAGGATTTGAGTGTTCTGCATGTAAATATGGAAGTTTAGGATAAAATATTGAAGATTTGAGTGTTATATATGTAAATATGGAAGTTTAGGTGTTAGACCTGTAAATACATAAGAATTTTGTTCGTGTTATATATGTAAATATGGAAGTTTAGGTGTTAAGACATGTAAATACATAAGAATTTTGTTGCATGTATGTAAATGCCCCAATTTAGGATAATGGGTTAAAGTATAGAAAAGCATCAATCATTGTTTGTGTTCTGATTTGTATTTAGTGCGAATATCTACATTCTCACACAAACACAAACACAAACACAGACATGTAGTTAAAGTATAGAAAAGCATCAATCATTGTTTGTGTTGTGATTTGTATTTAGTGTGAATATCTGCATTCTCACACAAACACAAACACAGACATGTGTACACAGACATGTAGGAGAAGTAAAGGGCCTAAATGGTGCCCTGACAACTTATATGGGGTCATTTTATCCCAAAGCCTATAGAAATGTCAGATTAGTCCTCAGACTGGGGGTTTGGTTATTTAGCCTGCTTTAAAAGAGTGGGTGCTAAGTCTGGCACTTTAATAAACTTTGAGACTAAAATGTCTCGTAACAAAATGTCAAGGGACCATTTTGACACTTTTCTCGAGATATAAGGCACAAGATCAATTATACATAAGCAAAACGTTAGTTACAAATACAAAATGCACGAGGTCATATGAATCCTTGTGCTTCCCACAAATTCACCTAAAACGTGGTGGTTATTTATAATTATTTTAAGCTTTCCATCAAAATGTTCAATTGGTTAACATTTCCCAAATAATCTCCTTGATTTTTTCAGTAACAATATAAGAGAAACTAAGCATGCAGACAGCAGTGATATTTGTAAATATAAAACACAAAAATGAACAGTGTGAAAATATACAGTTTACAGCATCATTGAAAACATATGGAAACCTTGAGAAGTTACGGAAAAACCCTTCACCATACCTGATTTTATCTTCTCATCAACGGCCCAATCAAGCGCCCTCTGAGCAGGTTCAGTCAAGGGTGGGTGCTCTGGACTGAAAAAATACATGTCTGACTTCCCGAGTAATTTGACAGTTTCTTCACGTACTTTGAATAATGTAATACCATTTTCACGTAGAAACCTTGCAGCTCTGCTTGTCCCTAAAAGAGAGAGCAACAACCTTATTTTCACAACTAATATGTGGGGTCTAATGCAAATTAGCAGATCACTCATGCTTTCATGCATTGTGTATGTTTTCATAAATAATCAACAAAATGGATAGTACTCATTTCAGGCCTAACAATCATTTGCTTTATTTAAAATATTTGATTCATAAAACTCAAGTCTTCATTCATTCCTATTGAAGGATAGATGAGATTTTGGGAAAGAAGCGTACTAATTTAACGCATAAAAATACCAATTTTCTTAAAATGTTAATTATTCTTAACATTCACTTTATGTTGCCAAGCTCTTGCTAATAGATTTACAACAAATGCAAATAAAAACCCTAAGGTTTTAACCTACCATAAAACAAACTATCATTATCAGCCTTACCTGAGGACCTCAACTAATTGGGACGGATATATGAATTACTCTTCATTCCATCCTATGAGGTGCATTATAAGGTTTTAATTTCATTTAAAATGCATTTTTGCACAGCTCCAACCCACGAGTATCTTTGGTCAAGCATTTTCTTTCCTAATCCATCCACAACAATTCAATTTTCAATAATCATTGATGCATTCTCTTCTCTCCTTTATATATATATTCAAATAACTTAAATCTATTTTTAACTATCATATGATTAATGAAAGCGAAACTCCATTATCCCTCTAATATAATGTAGTTCTAACCTTTTTTATTTTGCCATGCATCTATATTACTATTCTCAATTATGTCACACTCAACTAGCCATCAATACCATGTTGTCCAACACTCAAGATTTATAAAGATAGTTTATTTGCAATTTCATTAATTCTACTTAAAGAGTTTATGTACTTTCAACAGATTCTATGTTTTAACCATCAAACTAGTTTAGGTACATGAGGTTTTTAGTTTAGCCCAACATCGAATAATTTAAAAATACATAGGTGTAGAAATATCAAGTGGTTATCCCTCACTTATAAGCTTAAGCTTATGAATATAAAAAGGGTTTGACCACTCCTCAACTTTGACACCCCCAATGGTTCTCTCATTAGCAAGTATTATGAATCTTAGTAATTGAACTGGGATCGCGTGGTCCATGTGTTTTGTAACTCCCTTGAGTATATGGTGGATTATACAATGCGCGAGCAAATTTTAAGAGTGGGTGACTCTTTTGAAATATGCATGTTGATGAGTGGACTCGCTTTTATAGAATGATGCTTCTATTTAAAAGGGAGTGATAATCGATCTGAAAAAACTATCACATGAGAGAGAGATTATTGAGACTTTAAGTTTAGTCCCACATTGAAAAATAAAAATAAATGTTGGAGTAAAAATAACAAGTTGTTGATCTTCACCCATAATCTTTAAACAATTGGATTGAAAATGAATTTAACAAATGATGCATATGACCCAATTTCAATCCCCTTTAATTCATTCCATAACAAAATCATAAGTACAAGCTACAACCTCTTCAATCCTAAATTTTTTTTACCTAAAATCACACATATTTAAAAGGGAGTGATACTCGATTTTTTTAAAGGGAGTGATAGTTGATCTATTTAAAAGAAAACTTCTATTTAAAAGGGAATAATAATCGATGTGAAAACTCTTACTTGAGGGAGAGATTGTCAAGTGTTTGAGTTTAGGCCCACGTCAACTGAAAAAGTCTTACTTGAGGAGTCTCACTTGCGGGAGAGATCATTAAGTTTTTGAATATAGTCCCACAAAAAAAAAACTATTAAAAAAATATCGGTATAGAAATATTAGATGGTTAATCCTCATGTATAAGCTTGGATTAAAAATGAATTTGGCAAATAGTACATCTAGACAAATTTCAATCTCCTTTGACCCAATCCCTAACAAAATCATAACTATAAGCTAAGACATCATTAAAAAATTTTAAGTTAAATCACAAATATATAAATATATCACAATTTTTATTTACTTCAATTTATATAATACTAATTATTAACTATTGAATTTACATCACTTGACCTTTAAACTACTAATTCCAAGTTCCTTATTCTTCATAATCTCCAATATTTCAAGTTTTCTCTTATTTCAACAATCAAAAGTAAGCCATTAACAAATAATATAAGGCAAACTATCTTAGTTAGAAAATTTCTGCAATCATCTCAATAAAAGTTCCCTAATCACATCAAAACTATTCCTAAACCTAATCACCACGCCATCATATATATGCCTTTAAAAACTTCAATGTGCCTTTGATGTCCATCTTTTATCTCTTAATGAACATGAAATCCATTTTTATGACACTTGATCATGTCTTTTCAAGTTCAAACAACAGCCATATAATTTCTTTTTTGCTTCTCTTCACTAGTTCATTAATAGCCTTAGCAATAAAATAACCACCACATTAAATCCCCTGACATAAAATTAATTAATTATCAGTTACAAAAGTGATTTCTCTAAACAATGTTCTATTACACTATTTTAAAACAAATTTTGTACGCATAAATTTGATTCCCTATAACTACAATAAACCAAAATTCCATATAATTAAAATAATCCGAAATTATTAATGTGTTTAAAAAGAATGGTGTCAAAATAATTAATTTAAAAGAATGGTGATTTAGGGTTTCCGACTTGGATGTATAGCTTTCAGAGTTTAAAAATTTCTTTGAAAGAATCTCAATAATAAATAAAAAAATTAAAAAAAAAATGTTGATTAAGCTCTCTAGACACTACAGAGCTATTTCTAAATCTAATCACCACTACCTTATATATGCTTCAAATAACTTCAATGTAAATTTTCTATCCATCTTTTATCTCTTAAAGAACATGAAATTCATTTTTATGGAACTTGATCGTGTCTTTTTCAAGTTCAAATAAACCCCATATATTTTCTTTACTAGTTCCTTGATTATCACATACAAAAGTGATTTCTATAAACTAAGTTCACTCTTTTAAATTCAATTTTGTACCATAAATTGATTCCCTATAATTACAATAATCCAAAATAATTAATGAGTCCGATGACCCAATTTCAAGCTTGGCTTCAAATCAATGACACATCCTCTATGAATGCTTCTTCATGATTTTTCCATCTTCAAAGGGAAGAACAATTCCCATAGTGCGCTTAATGATAAGAAAATATTTTGGCTAACTAAAAAATGAGTGAAGGTGGAGGTTGAAAAAAAAAAGAACACAATTGCAAAATCTTGACAACAACATCTTTTATATAACCTTGAGATGACTTCACCGAAAAACTAAAATGAGGAAGGGCAATGATAGTCGACGATATTGATCAGGCGATGAAAGTGCTTCCAACTTTGTGTGATCGTCATCAAATGCCAAGTAGAACAGTGGTTGGAAGATAATGTTGGTTGACGATAACCATTGGCATCAAATATTAGGTAGAGCTCTAGAATTATTACAATCTCCAAGCTTTTCCCAAACTTAAGTTCGGTCTTTTCACATGAAGGATGGAGGTTTATTTATGATTTTTGAGTGACATTTTATTTTTTTGAGAACACTTAATTGAATGGTTGTGCAAATCCTTTGATCATGAACCATCATTCAATAATTTTAAGTGTCTTAATAATATCAAAACTGAGTGATCTTTAACAAGTTGGATTCATCTCATCGAAACGCTCGATTTCATTGCAAACAAGTAAAATTTTAAAATCATTTGACTCTTTAATTAATGACTCAAAAATTTTAACTACACTTTTTAAGAGAGGTTTGGTTGCACCCATGAATTAAGTTAAGAAGGATCTAGTAAATCCAGTATATCCGAATTTATCAAAATTCAGATGTTGTTAAATCCAGAATAGTGTTTGGTTCAATTAAAATTAAATACAGCTAAATCGGTCTGACATGTCTAGCATGTTATTTCAGGATTTAACGACAATTGATTTCAAAAAATTTAAACATGAAATATAAGCCTCACACCACAATAGCTTTTAAAATACTTAAAAATTTGATGTGATATGATATGTTCAAAAGTAAAAAATAACTTTTAAAAAAATTCCATAATGAATAAAAATTAAATGTTCTAAGAACCTAAAATCTACTAATTTCCCTCCCCTTCTTCTCCATTGGAAAATCCCCATGCAGAGCCCTCATACCTACTAACTTCCCCTCTCCACCCTCCCTCTTCTCTTCTCCATTGGAAACTCCCCATGCAGAGCCCTCATACGGATTGCTTTCATCCCATTGGCTTATCATCATACCTTCCCTGTTTTTTCTTCTCGAGGTGAGACCGCTCTCATAAATGATCCCAAAAGCTTTACGAAAGAAGAAAAAATATTTTTCAGGATTTGTGCAGAAAAGGTCAAATGGCGTAAGAGAAGATGTCAAATTCAAAAGAGCCAAAACAATCTGTTTGAAGTCGACGACGGGCAATGAGGCAATCACATTGAACTCCTCCCTTTGGAGCACTATGCAACCAGAAAAGCGAAAACAGGAGCTGCACAGGTGTGTTTTTCTTTCTAAACTAAATCCATTGAATTCACCTACATATCGGATTTAATAAATCCGGATTTACATTGAAATGGAGAACAAAAATGGGTTTAGCAGAGCAACGGATTTAACTTCCCTCTTTTTCGTGATTGTCTGGACTTATGTTATATCCAACCGTAAATCCTATTAAAAGTATGCTACCAAACACCCCCTAAGTGTTAAATATGAGTTCATTTTAACTCAACATGAACCAGTGATGTCATTGGGTTCAGCTTATCGAGAAGCTCAACTCGACCATATGTTTGTTGAAATTGAAGAAGGATGATTCTGAATTTACTTTCAAAAGTTTCCAATTTCATCAAAATTCATGCATGATTGAATGGGTTTTCTAATTACATCAATTATATTTGTAGTCATTTTTTATTTTGAGCACAACTATCAAGGGGTGAGCCTTCAGTGGAATCAAAATGTGATTTTTAGTCAACGTTGGTAATGAATCAAGTTCAAGTGAATCAATCTAAAATAATGAATTTTAGCTAAGTCTCTTAATTTTTAAAATTATTTTCTAATTTTTTGCATGTATATGCATCTATTTGGTGGATTATATATATATATATATATATATAGATTATTGAAATGTAAATATGTATTCTGATATGAGTCGCGATGATTTCTATTTGAATTATACTAATTTCGAAGAATGAATCCTCTCAAGTCAAAGCAAATTTATTTCAATTTTGACTACATTCAATTAAAATTCGAGCATGTTTTGTGTTTTGAACAAAACTTCAAAGCATTAATACTTGTGCACATAAACAAATGAAATGACTGTTACTTATTAGGGCTTCCAAATGCAATCATTTATGTTAATTTATATCTCAATTGAAAGATAAATACTTGCATTCCCTTTAAGATGCAATGAATCAATTGCTACCAGGTTGACAAGTAATCTAATTATTAAGAAAAGAACAAGTATATGCAATCTCTAGAAACAAAATCATACATTACAACATGGAAATGGAACTAGGATGAATAACCAAAAAGAAATATAAACACCCAGTAAGTAGCATTAATTTAGCACCAAAAATTAGATGCATCGCATCACCAAGGAATAATTATATCATTAAATGTTGTTACCAAATCATTTTGGTAAAAAAATAAAAAAGTATACACAAAAAAAATGGTAACAATGATCTATAATTTTATAGATGAATAATTCTTCACCAGCATTTCATAAATAGCATACCAAGAACATAATACTTAAAATAATACAAGATCTGGCAACGGATTAATAAAAATAATGTTACTCTTGCAATGTACATAGGCTAGTTATATGAGTGGAATCCAGGAGTTGTAGAATATTTTAAAGGCAACCTAACCATTACTTCATATTTCACACATGTTGAGTTAGAAATCGATTAGTCAACGCAATAATCAAGAAAGAGCCCCAGTAGAAAAAATGCAAAGTAGATAATAATCAACATGCTTTCTTGGATACTTTAATAAAAACAATCTACCAAGGGAGCTTGCTATAAATAGTTCTACATACTACTTTACCTTGAAATTTTAGAAAATTTTTACTTGCGACTCTAAGCAAGAATAAAGGCATTTCTTTGGGTTCAACTAAAGTTTAAGGTTACAGAAACATGATTAACTGAGAGAATAAAGCCTAAAGCCAAGACAGCACAAGTAGTTTTTTTTTTTTTTTAAATCTCAACAAAATCAATTAAAGAGATTCAATGAACTCAAAATAGAGTCATGACCAAAAGTATCTAAGAGTTAATCTTGTTTTCTAAAGTAAGAGCTATCATTTTGAATTTAAAAAAAAAATGCTATAAGCCATTTGGCAATGCGGGATGTAGTCATTTTCCTTTCACCCTTTCAGAAATTATAATAGTCTTTTTTGAGAATATAGCTACTTCTTTGCTATTTAGATTTTGTCCTGGTGTGTAATTTCATTGCTGTTATATAAAGGAAGTGTAGTTGTAATAAAATGCCACTAATTGTAGGCTTTTGTTTCGTAGGTTGCTACCGAGAAACATTAGGTGCTGGACAACTTAATAATTATTTTTCGAAACTTCGAGTCTCTATTTTTCTTCATATTTGAAATTGATATAAAAACAAAGATTAAATTTGATAATTTAGAATTCAATTTGGTTGATCTTGCATCAACTATATCTTCTAAACCATGAATAAAAAAATCTATATGTAAAAAAAAAATTGAGATATGTAATTGAATATCTTGGATTGAATAAAAATTTTTCTTCCAATTTCAATCTGGTATCCGTAAGTTGGATGTATAATTCATATGAGTACAATAAAAATACATCTACATAATTTTAGAGGAGCTCATCTCTATGCACTGTCATAAAGCTAGGATTTCTTAATTTGGTGAATTCATTCTTAGATTAATTTCTTCAAAACTATATTACTTTCTCGCTAGAGTGTTCTTGATATTTTTTCAAATTTAACACAACAAGCATTTAATTATCATGAATAAATTGTAATTACTCATTGATTTTGTATGATTCAAATTTTTCGTTAATTTCTTTCAGTTTATTAGATCGTTACATTATCCCTTGTTATCTATTTCTTGTATTTTTTAGTTCATTTAACGAAAGCTTTTTTCTTCTTTTTTTTTGTGTATTAAGTGACTTGTAATTTATGAATTGGTAAATATGCATTCACCTCATCATCCTCACAGCATCAAGAATCATAAACTCTTAACCATCCTGCATCAATTGGATTACACCAAGAAAAACAATGAGAAATCATTTAATAAAGTGGAGAGCACTGAGATATAAAATTATAAAAAAAAGGACTTTCATTTATTATGAACATGCAAGCAATATTTAACCTGTATAATTCAAAAAAGTAAACCTATACAGAACACAATTCAAAATGTTATCTATAAACTGATCCAAAAATGGAACTTGAAAGTTGCAGGGCCATGCAATTGTATAAAAATTTACAATAAATTGCATCAAACCTATAATTACTTAGAAAGAAAAGCTGTAATTCCTTATTTTCTAAACATTGAACACCAAAAATCAGTTAGCAACATCAATTGAGCAAATTTAGAAGCATGTTCAGAAAAGAGGTCTCAGCAAAAAAAAAAAAAAAAAAAAAAACTTCACTAACCCTCAACAAGGATTCCCATGAGAAGAGCCTCAGTCCCAGTGTTTGGATACTTGAGCTTTCTCGCTTCCAGTTCCGCCATTCCGAAGGACTTGATTGACCTCGCCGACCACCTGTTCACCAATCAAACCACAATATTAATTAAACAACATAGAATCCCCTTCTGTTTTTCATAAAATAAAACAGCCCTTACTTAGGGATTTTGTCAGCCGACGCTCTGTCTGATTTTCTGCAGCAGAAAAGCTAATTTAGGTTAGACATAAACAGAAATCAAGACAACAAAGAGAGTTTTTAGGGTATTTGAATCGAGATTGAGAGAAATACGCGGTGGGCAGCACAGAGAGAACCATTGCTGACTGCAAAAGGCTTTGCTTCGTAGAGACGATTCGTGGCCGGAAGGATTGGTAGACGGATTCTCCAAATAAAGACCCGGAAAGCGGAGAGAAGTAGGAGGAGAACAATTTTAGGGAGAGCGATGAGGTAGAGGAGATTATGGTGGGTTTCTTCGTTAGTGAAGAGGAAGGGAAAATAGGGGAAGAGATGATTGAAAAAGCTCGTGCGGCCATCTCTCTTTCTATCCGCAACTGCCTCCCAAGTTGCTTCGGGAGTCTGGGGTTTCTCCTTCTTCCGTCTTTATCCAAAAAATGGCGGAGCTTTGCTTCCACCTTCGTCCTCCTTTGGCACGCAGCCGGTGATGGGAAAGGAAAGATCTGGTAGCAATGGTTCAATACATAACATGTACGTATTAACAATTTATGAAGTTAACTTTCATATCAAATTTTAGTTAGAAAATAAATAAATTTTCCAAGGGTTACAATTAAATTATTAGAAATTTGATAAAATTAAAAAATAAGAATTGGTTTGTTCTTCTCCACAATTAGATAATATGAAATTCTAAAGTTAGGAGTTAGTAGTAATTTGTGGAGCTCTCTCCAATAACGTTTCCTTCTCATTAAAATTAGTGTGTTGTGAGTCCATGCCCTGAGCACCAATCACAGGAGCCCAAGCAGTAGTATTCAGTTCAGTCCTGACTGCGGTGGAATCTGACACCACAGCTTCAACACCACCAGAAGGATCAATATTATCTTGTTTATCACCATTTGATACATTCTCCTCAGCAATCCCGCTCACATCCCTATCATTAGTGGCCTCCTGCCTTTTTCTCAGCCTCCTTTGATGAAAGTACTAGTGTAGAATAATTAATATGGTCATAAGGCAATAATATCGTAACTAGAATAGGGTTAAACCCTAAACCCTAACTACAATCAGCCAATAATGATTAAAAAAATAGTTACATGGTGCATACACGAGACTTTGGTTATGTTCAAGCGATGGTGGAATGACATAAATCGAGTGATGATGATTGAACTATGCTAATCATGTGACAATGATTGTTGTTGATGGTAGTTATTGACATCAGTTGTTTCACAAAGCTCAAGAAATTTTCTTATCTCAAACATCTGTCCAATTTCAAGTCAAGCACCTTTCATATGAAGAAAAAGAGGCTATCATAACTTTCTAAAGTAATATTGTAGGTATTTTACCTAAAGTCCAAAAATACTCTATTTGATCATACATATTATTTTCTTCCATTGTAGACATTTCATTCAAAATTTATATGTCTTTAATGGCCTCAAAATTAACTTATATTGGGCTTGTTAAAATTTTCTTAGCGAGAGACTCATTTTCACTATGAGTATATTTTATTCAAAAAAATTTGACTTTTTTCTTAACATCCTAAAAGTTCTCAACCACATTTTAATGCTTTATTTGAAATTAATTTGACTGATATGTACATGTTTAATGTTGTTGAATTTATCTTGATACAATCAATTTGAATATAAATTTCTTGAAATCAAAGCTCATATAGCTCTAAATTTAATTTTAGCAATCTCAAAATTTGTGTTTGTTCAAGTGTATTTTTTTATAATATGTTATTTGTTGTCCTATTTTGAATATCATCTCATTTGATTTTCAAATGCATCTTATATCAAATCTTCTAATCAATTAATAGTGCATTAGAATACATCATGATAAGTCTGAAATTGTTTTATGAAAAACTTATCCTTCAAATACAATCGACCATCACCGACTGTCACCGCTGACCACTCTCTCTCAGTGATTATTGCTTGCAACCATTATATTCTAAATATGGTTGTTGTGTCTAACACTTGCATTTTCTTTATGATGATACAATTATAGTTTCTGGTGTAAAATTAAAACCAAACCTCATTCTATATGTCATGGGAAATGGTGTACTCTTGTACTTGCAAACACATAATTGATTATTTTGACAGAGCTAGATCCCGTGATTTTTTTTCTTAGGTTTTTCATATATAAAATATTGTTGTCTCCTCCTTCTAATTTTATTCATTCTATGTGTGTAAGATGTTCGTGTAACACTAGGACTTTAAAATATCACTCTACCACCGTGAATTTTCTGGCACACAACACATTTGAATTTATATATGCAACACATGAATTTTGCTTTTTTACATTTACATTGCCCAAAATCATTATTGTAACATTCAGATGTTTAACTACATAGGCATCGAGTGTTATGTATGTAAATATTTCATAATCAAAATGAATGTTTAAATTAAACAAAATTTACCTTCCCTTCGATCCTTTCGAATTAAAGAGAGTGTCGAGGCAGGAGCCTCATCACTTAACAACTTTAATAATGATCCATTTTCATTTAAGTAACTAAAGCAAATTCATCCAATGTTTTGAAGGGACAAAATCTTTTGAAAAAAAAAAAAAGTCAAAAAAGTCAAATTGAAGAAAAGGAATAAATAAGTTTTATGAATTTTCTTTTAGGAAAAAATAGCCTAAAAAGGTAATATGCACAATTCAAATTTATGACCTCACGAAGGACAATTATATGCTTGATCGATATATCACGAGTAAATATGTAATTCATGAATTTATCATCACGAACTTTTATATTTATTAATATATCGTTTAATCCATAATAATTTCTATTTCTTATCCTATTTTAAGTCCATGTTAATATTGAATTCTACTTGTTTGATGCTAACCAAATAGAGTATTTTATTAATTTAAAGTAATATTTTATTTACTATTTTTTTGTGGAATAATAAAATTCATTTCAAAATGATAAGTAATTTCCATTTTATCTAAGAAATAAAAATAAACTTAATTTTTTAGTTGCAACGGGTTCAATATAATATACAAATTTCACTCAAAATTAATTTCAAATTGAAAAAAAAAACATTAAGAAGATAAAATAAAACAATTATTCTTTTTTTAAAATGTTAATAGCAATTAATTAATTAATAACATTTAAATTAACGTTAAAAACTATTTTCTTTACATTTTTTTTTTTCAAATTACATGAAACAAACAAAACAAGGATAAGCACATATTTCTCAGTTTTTTTATCTTCAACTTTAATGGGCCTTTGCAACCAAAAGTCAACAAAGAAAAGCCCGTATTTTTTTAAATTGGGCTCACAAGGCCTTCGCAACGAATTGGGAAAACATCGAAGCTTCGAAAAGTCAAAACTGAGCTTGTTGGTCTACCGGGAACGGTTCAGTGAACATCGGTTAGTTGACCGTTTAGTCAAAGATGCGGCCAGTTGTAACAAATTAATAAAAATGTTCCCACTGCTTTTCGGTGCACGTCACATGTCGCCTGCCCAAGTTGTCGTAGTGCTTTTTTTAAAGCTTTAGGATGTAAAATAAATTTTTTAAAATAATTTTCAACATTTCATATTTTTATTTGAGATTGAAATTACTAATTTAAATTGTAACTAAGAATTATAATTTAATTTAAATAAAATATAATTAAGAATAATTTAAAATTAAATATAATTTAATTAAAATTTAAATACATTGAAAATGTATTTGGAATTTATCAAAATCAAATAAATCTCAAATATATTGAATATGAACAATATGAAGAATTTTAATTTTTTCACAATTTTACACTTGCATGATGTTTTGCTAATTAGTAAAATTTTCATTGATATATCTATCAAATGCACATGAATTTCCCTAATTTAGTTTTGATAAGTGATCTACTACCTGATTCACATACTTTTTATATCCATTACTTCGATATCAAACTCTTATAATAACAAACTCCAGCTGCTCAACCTTAGTTTGACGTCCCTTTTTGACATCAGATATCTAATAACGGAATTGTTAGTATGAACAGTGCACTTGGTACCAATCAAATACGGTCTTAATTTATTGAAAGCATATACTAAGGCGAGAAACTCCTTTTCAGTAGTAGTGTAGTTAACCTGAACTTCAAAAATCATTAAGATACTCAAAATTCCAAAGGCATATCTTACAATAAAAACGAACAACCTTAAGTGTTTGATGCAGTGTTTTAAATATAGATGATATATTTTATAACATTTATAAATTGATTCCCACATTAGAGAATGCTCATAAATTTGGATGAACCTTGAGATCTGCATGACGACTGCTAACAAACTATTTCAATTGTCACATATATATTGAATTTACTCAATCACTACCGTCACCTGGTCATCACTAT
The DNA here is from genome assembly GCF_001263595.1 of Phalaenopsis equestris. NCBI lineage: Eukaryota > Viridiplantae > Streptophyta > Magnoliopsida > Asparagales > Orchidaceae > Phalaenopsis > Phalaenopsis equestris. Next base: position 630,094 of record NW_018164536.1, read on the forward strand.
TTGATCACCATTGTCAGATTGCAAACTTTAACGAACCACCGTCAATTGCCAAATTACCATTGAGTCACCATCGATGTCGAACTATGATAGTCCAACCTCTATCACTTATTTCTAATACCCTAACGATTGTCTTCTAACTATGGTAGTTTGATCACCATTGCCTTAATATGATCATCCATTTATGATTGTTAAACTTTGGACACCTAAATACAATCACCCATCTACATCCACTTATATAACTGTCATCACCTATCTTTGGCTGACAATTAATTTATGATCATCCGATCTTCATCATTCGATTAAGATTATCCAACTATAAATAAATACACATCTTATTTTCTAGCATGACGATATATTAGCATACATACATACATACATGTAGAAACACAACCTCACACATGTATATACACCACATTCCATGTGCATAAGAAGGCGTTCTTAACTTTAAAAAAGTTAAAATACTAGTATTTTTATGTGATATTAAAGATTTGGATGGTATAAAGATAAAAAATAAAATTAAAGTGTTATTATATATAAGAATCCAACATTATAAAAATATTAAAATACTAGTATTTTTATGTGATATTAAAGATTAGGATGGTATAAAGATAAAAAATAAAATTTAAGTGTTATTATATATAAGAACCCAACATTATAAAAATGAAATAAAAAACTAATGATTCTTGTTGTTTGTCGGATAATTCACGACGATAAAGTTTTATTAACGTCTTAGTTTTGTATCAAAATTCACACTAGATAAAAGAAGAACTAATAGAAAAAACAACAGGAGTTTATACATGAGAAACCTAATAAAGAAAAATCACAGTGAAATGTTTTCACTATTTAAGAATGTGTCTTTTCTTGAACATCTTAAAATAATATTACAGGAATGGGAGAAAATATTGGAGAAGTGACAACGACTCGAATGGGATGATGGAAGACCGACGGTTAAGATTGTGTAATGGCAAGATTTATTAGCATCTATGGCAGTGACCAATAGTCATGACTGATCCAGGATTATCAGTAGTGATAACCAAATGTGGTGATCAAACAAAAATGATTTGGCAATGATAGGCTAAAGGTGGGAATGGCATCAGTTAGGCACCAGTGATCCAACAACAACTAAGATAGCAGTCAAGCACCGGTGAAGATGAGAACGACACCATTCACATGACCATGTTGTGGATGTTGATAGGTGTCGATGGTCTGATAACAGTGGTGGGGGAGATATAGTTACATGACAAAGACAATAGAGGTTTGGCGACAACAGGGACAGTGGCAATGTCAGTGGGGTGATAGTGGTCTAGTGACAACCATTGTGGTATAGTTGCGGTGTCACCAAGCTACAATGCTTTGGTAATGATGATGATTTGATGAAGATTGCTTGGTGAAACAACGACAACAACTGGGAGATGATGATCTAACATTAGCGCAATGGACAAAAACGGCGACAACAATTTGACAACTTGAGATGATGATTAAATGATGATCGTAGTGTTTTGATGATGACGACCTACAACAGTGATGGAGACTTGACGATGGTGGTTTGACGGTGGCAGCGGACTCAACACCGGTCAAGTTTTAATGGTCTTATAGTGATGACAGCTCTGTTATTGTGGTCTTGTACAGTGGTGGCGGTCTGGTGATAGTTATCTGATGATCATGACGATAGTTCGACGCCGATCGGGTGTCGGTGTTCAGATGGAGATGGTAGCCCGATGACGTTAATCTTACATGATGAGAGTGGTCCTACAATATTCGATGACGTTAATCTTACATGACGACAGTGGTCCTACAATATTAGTGGCCTGATGCTGGTGGCAGTGGCTTGTCTTATATCGGGTGGTGGTGTTTCAATAGTGAAGATAGCCCAACGATGTGGTCAAATATGACACCAACGACCGCACACCAATGGTTCCATGATAGCTACCTGACGGTGGCGAAAGTGGCTCAATAAAGGTGAAGGTGATTGCTTAGCCTGTTTCGCATTTTGGTGACCTGGTGGAGTCGATAAACCAACTACGGTGGTTCTACATGACTGCAGTGGCCCATCACATGTGATCCATCACGACAATGGCGGTCCAAAGTCGGTTGTCCAGCGATGGTCGCCTAAAGATGGTGATAGTGACCCATAAACAATAGATTGATACTGTGACAACCTGATAATAGTGTTCTTGCACAACGACGATGATCTAGAGTAACCATACTGACACAGATATTGGCTCGGCATTTGTTGGGTAATGGAGGACTAGCGGGGAGGATGGTTCGATGACAATGTTCGTCTGAAGACATTGATTTGGCGATAGTGGAGATAAAGCGGCGGTGGTACTATGATGTTGACAATGGTGATGACAAAAAAACATATGGCCACGGGTAGTTCAATGGTGGGTGAGCGGTGATGGTTCAATGATGGCCAAGGTCGGGATATGGTGCTTCGAGGGCAACAACGGTGGTTGTCAGACAGTGGTGGTCTTATAGCAGTTGTGGTTGTGCTGTGATGGTTCAGCAACGGTAGTGGCCAAGTACGGTGCCTCAACGGTAATGGAGCTCATAAGTCCTTAAAAGCATAGAGTTTTATGCAGTCTGCTCATCTAGATCCCCTTTTCATGCAGAGAGTATGAGTATTTATTGATTTTGAGAGTGACTTCCTCCATAAATACTGTATGAATCTGGATCGCTTCATGGAACAACCCATAGTGATTCTCTTAAATGGACATAGTTTTATGAGTATTTGCATGTCTTAATAACGTTATAATTAATCGATCTTAGGCTTGTTGGATTCATCACGTCAAGATGCTCAATATTATTATAAGTTTTGTCATATTTGGAGATCATTTGGTTCCTCAAAGTATATTCCTAAATTTATCTTTATTGTTTTAGGTGTATTATTGGGCTCACTTGGATTTAAATCGGATCATTTTTTGTCATTTGGTTTATCTCACTTGTAAGTTTATTTTATAAAAAATTGAAGTGCTAGGATTTTCGCATTTGATTATTGAAGCTTCCGGCCAAATCAGCTTCGAGATTTGTGTAAATTAATACAATTGTCTATGAATGTATCAAAACTTAAGAATGAAAAAAAATGATTGTTATGTTATCTATAATATAGATAAGCAACGAAAAAAATAATAAATAATAGAATAGATTAAGTACAATAAAAATAAAAAAATAATAATCAAAACTTATAAAACTTAATGAAAATATCATCATCAGTAATTATTTAGAATATTGGATACAAAAATAAACATAAGTTATTTAGTATAATATAAATCATCAAATTTAATTGGTTATTATATATTTTGTATTTTTTTAAAAAATTATAATTTTTAAGGGCACATATACTTTTTTAATATTTTATTTAAATTGGACTCACGTCAAGAGTGTCCGTATTCGATGCATGTAGGACAGTGCACAACTATATATATTGGAAGCTATCATAGCCTAATCCATTTATTATATGGATCATGCAATTTCTTAGATCTCCACTCAAATATTTCTTTTATAATCCAATAATATATATGTCTATTTTAATAATTTGTTTTCACCTTTATCATAATAAAAAAATTAAGCATCAAAATTATTTTATTTAGATCTTACTAACATGATAGCACTTTAGTACTTTGATCTATTGCAATACCATCAAGCTTGATGGCAAATAGCCAGAGATTCTTACATTTATGAGATCAAGGTGAGTTCTACATAGCATTCCTAATATGGCCAAATATGTATGCATAAAATTTATCCCTAACATAAATATTATTGATTTCATGGCCCGCTTATAGCTATAAGATCTTTATGACTGCATTTCATATTAATTTTATAAGAGCATGAGCAATCTGTTTGGGGCTGATGTGTGGTGTGGTGCGGTAGCGCACCCCAATTTT
>NW_018164536.1:635389-640989 GCF_001263595.1 Phalaenopsis equestris
TATATATATATAATTGATGAGTAGTAGTTCGAGCGAAAACGAGCCGAACATGAACGATTAAATCTTTATTTGTGTTGGGCCCGTTAACTTAGCGAATGAGCCGAACAAGAGCTGTTCGCTAACAACGAACTGCTTTGATAGCCCTATATATCTACATACCACACTTTCTATGCATGAAAAGATATATTTCACATTTTACAAGTTACAAAAAGTATTTTTTTTAATGTGATATAAAAAATTTGGGCGGTCAAAACATAAAAATGCAAAATTTAGGCATAGAAATGTAAATAAACAGCACTCGAGTGCTCTTTATGTAAATGCCCCCAATCAAATTACATATCTAAATTCAACAATACCAATCATAACTAATAAAATAATCGCATAAAATTTGTAGCTTAATGTGAATTACTTTGAAGTCAAGCAAAATTAAGTCCCCATCAAACAAAATACTACTAAACCTAATCCCAGCTTCCTCACAACCGTCCAACCTAGAAATGGTCTTCATTGTCGTCGCTTTATAACTAAGATATTGCCGTCCTCTAAGGGGACCCAGAAGTAGACCTATAAAGTGACCCTGTTGTTTTAATTTCTAATTTTTTCAGATCCGACAAAAAAATTAATATTCTGAACATTGGGTTCAGATTCGTAGAATCTAAAGAAGATAGTACAAATATAAATTTAAATATTTAATATTTCATGTTAATGCCGTAATTACTATGATTTGATATATTTAGATCAGAATATTTATTATTTTATCTATATTAATCAGTAATTATTTTTTTAATATGTTAAGTAGGCATTAATGAGAAATTTCTTGAACTAATTAGTCTTTATTCAGTGTATAAATATTCATGAACTATTTATTGGTAAATTATTTACTAATCTAATCAATCATGGAGGATATTTTTATTAAGTAAATTGAATATTAATTTATAATTTACTTGTTATTAGTTAATTATGATTCAATTAATTATTAAGATTATATTAGTTATAATAAAATCTATTAAATAATGAACAATTTGTTAACCCACTAATTATTAGTGATTAGTAATAAATTGGAGATATTTAAGTACTTAATTATGTATTTACATTTCTCGTACCTAAACACTCATATTTACATTGATAGCACTTTATTGTTTTAAGCCTCTGCATGATAGTGTAATTCATTTTTGATGAGTAATGATATTGTTGTTGTTGTTTTGATACTAAAGAATTGAGTTGAGTGTTGTGCATGTAAATATGAAAGTTTAGTTGTGAGATATGTAAATATATAAAAATGGTGCGTTATGTATGTAAATGGCCCTAAATTAAATTAACAGAAATTATTTTATTAAATTATAGTAATTAGTAAGAAATTAATTTTAAATAAAACTCCTTTGAAACTCTACTCTCAACCCCCGCGCAAAACATACTCTTTTGAAACATAAGGCTACCTTCTTATTCCCTTCGATACAATCACAGTCAGAGTTAATTGGAAAAGCAAATAAGGCTACCTTCTTATTCCCTTCGATACAATCACGGTCAGAGTTAATTGGAATTTGATGTGATTGCGGTGTGTGAAAACCTAAAAGACTCGTGTTTTTCTCCTCCTTCCGCTCTGCAATGCAAATAAACCTTGTTTATACGACCCACCCCTTTCATGTGCTTCATTTTGAGTATATTTAGTTAAGCCGCCTTCTAATGAAATTTACTGAACTCAATTTAAGGTAAAAAGTAGAATGAGATTTACAATTTTAAAGGAATTAAAGTTTTCACTTCTATTGTTTGACACGATTTAGCTTAAATCCTAGTTAAATCTTGCTCAATTCCTACTGCCAAACCCTACTTAAATCTTGCTCAATTCCTATTACCAAACTTAACACTTCTTTTTAAAGGCGACTAACCACTCACTAGTAATCCCATCTCCTCAACTAGTAGAGGAGGCATCCTCCTCTCCTTCTCTCATCCACTTTCCTTAGAATCCTACAAGCATTTACTAGCCTTTTTTGTTGTATGTGTTATCATCGTTGAAAATAAGATCAAAAGCAGTAGCTTCCGCAGACAAAATGCCACTGACCAACAATGATGTTGGTGAATCTTAAGAGCAAATTGTCACCTCCCAAAAGAGCTCTTGGGGGTGATGGGCACCCCAGGACTTAAATACTACTTTTCGGCCCTACACCTAGTCGATGTGGGACTTTTTGTCTGTGACAAAATGGTCATGGAATGAAGTTCTCTTTTCTTCCTCTCTTTGCAGCTCTTAGAAGTACATAACGAATGGTCCATTTAGGGTATTTTGAAAATGTAATTGAAAGTATTACGGTGAAAGCAACTTTTTAAAACTGTTGTTAGTAATATTAACTTAAGGAATAACTCATATGCTTAACTTGAAAAAAAAAATAAGTATTAATAAATGTAAAAATATGATACAATCCAATGATTTAAATGCAAACCATTAAAAAGATTAAAAGGTATATCTTTCTACTATATCAAAATTTTTAAATAATTTTCACCTAATTTTTAATTTCCATCATGTCATTACTAAAAAAATTAATTAAAATTATTTATATTATTAAATTTTAAAAAAAATGAACAGCCGACACTAATTCACAGAATTGACCACCAACTCCATTAGTTTAATTACATTCAAACCCAAAATTAAAGATGGCAGCAGCTCAAACACTTTTATATTACATAACCTCAATCATGTTGCGAAATGCTGCTCCTCGTATTTCGAACCGGTTCCGACCAAAACAACTCAACATATTATTGTTTTGACCCGCAAAACATCCTTCTGCTATCCTATACTCCTCAGTCCTCCCACCTATCCGGTCCAGATACTCCCCGAACCGGCCCTCCCCACCCTAAAATTGCACGCTATACCTCGAGGGCCTCCACGTAATTTATACAATTACCGAGGGGCTGCAGTCAAAAAGACCATCTTTTAGTTATATCCCAAAGGAGCCCGGGGCAGTAAAGCGGCAGACAAAAGCCGAACCTCCAACGTTCTAATTTCATTGAAGCTCTTAAAGCTGAGAAATTTTAGGAGGAAGAAAAAATAGAAATAATTTTATTTTTTTTTTTAATTAATTAATTAATTATTTTTTTTCCCATAATGCATTTTAATAATTTCCCGTGATGGACGGAGAGTCGGAAAGCATATTTCGATTTTTGTGTCTCCTCCGCATAAAATATTGCCCTGGATTTCAAAATATCTCCATTTTAGTAATTATTGTTTTACTTTTATCACCTACTAATTAATTATTTAATTATTTAACATAAATTAATTTTTTGTGCTCTCGAGCCACCACTCTTCTCTCAGGCGAAGCTCTCACTCCGTTGAGCGACGAGCCGGCGGGTGGCGTTTCGTGAAAGAAATCCAGCGCTGGAGCTCGATGAAATCTAGCCGTTCGAATCCGATCGGCGAGATTTGCTAGGGTTTGTTGTCGGGGCGTATGTTATGTATGGAGGGAAGGGAAGGGATGAAACAGGGCGGTTTTATGGGGGCAACGGAGGTTGGCGGGGGATATCAAAATCCGTTGCCGGTGGTGACAAGAGCAGACAATCCCGGTCCAAGCGGGGGCATAGTTTCGCCGGTTCCTCTTGCCGCGTCGGCTGGGTTGACGGTATGGTCTGGATCGGCTGGCGAGGGGATGCAGGGGAAGAAGAAGAGGGGAAGACCGAGGAAGTACGCGCCGGATGGGAGCGTGATGGTGCCGCTGAACCCGACGCCAATCTCGTCTTCTCTGCCGCCGGGACAGCTGTCGGCGCCGCCGGCTTTCTCGTTGAAACGGGGGAGGGGGAGGACGGGGGGCTTCTTGACGAAGCAGCAACCGAGGATTGAGTTGGAATCGTTAGGTAAATTATTTGCTCGGCAACTGTTCGCAACAGTTCATGATTATTTGGTATTGGTTTCGTTTGAATGGAACGTTTTGGGCTAATGAACAATTTTGTGCTTTCGCGTTTGGCCATTTGTTTGGTTTTTTTGTTGCCTTGCGTTTCGCAGTGTTTGTAATTGCTTTTGAAATTTTGTTTGAATTGGTTACGTCTCTTTCGTGTTTTGAGCTTAGAAACAGGGGACCGCTGATGTTACGGATTTCGATAGATCTGACATGAATCCGGTTGGACGTTCTTGTGCGGGAATGCGAGCATTGCGTTATTTAGGGTTTTATGGCACAATCGATATTTTGCTTCCTTTGACTTTTATATGGCCCTGCAATATATATATATATATATATATATATATATATATATATATGCGATAGTCCGAATATGATATCAAGTATCATACGACGACTCATCGAAATATTTCTTCAACGTTATGAGGGAATGGGAGCTGAACGAGATCAAGTTTGACTTTTAATAATGCCAGTAAATCTGGTCCAAACCGACCTGGCGAATCTAAAGAATAGTTTTTTAGATTTTTGACATCACGTCAGTCCAGTTAGAATATTTTTTTCTGCTGAATGCAGAAACTTTGGGTATCAGTTCTGTAAAAACATGTGAATTATGTGGTATCTATGTAAATTTCCTCTCCTTTTTTTTTTAAAGAAGATGCCACCATGCATGTGCATTATCTCAACTTTAATAAACTCTTGCAAAAAAGATTTGACTTTTCCTTGATATATGTCCCGGGCACCGAAATTGAAAGTTTAGGGATGGAGTGACTTGTATTTTTTGCACAATTAAATTAATTTTGTAATTCAAATCGATTGGAATCAGTTTTCCTTACAGTTTGTTGAATTTATTACTGTTCTCTCAGGCGAAATGGTGGCATGCTCAGCCGGCGCAAATTTCACGCCTCATATAATCACTGTAGCATCGGGCGAGGTACGGTTTGATTGTTCGCATATATATTTATCGTTTTCATGGTGCTGTGGAGCTTATTAGTACGAAGAGCTCGCTGCACTCATTTATTTCCTGTTGTATTGTACTAACCTGACATTTGTTGTACGTAATGGAATCTTTTATCGAGTCTTGAAAGTGGTATTGGTGCCCAGACGAATTTGACTGACACGTTAAGGTTTGATTGATTCGATCTGTCTGATGAATCCTGTCACTTAAAATAGAGCTAGAATAATCTTTTTCGGTAGGAGAAAATATGTATTATCCGACAATGTATAGAGCAATTCAGCAGACACAATATTATTTTTGGATAATATGATGACTTCTTGATTGAATATTTTTTCTTGGGTCTCATGTTGGAAGCTCATTAATCTGAAAAGATCTTTCGAACTTAAATATATTTATAGAACTATCAAATTTTTAGAGCATGAATAATCTATTTATCATGTTAGAAAAATTATAATGTACGTACCTTATAGTATATGTTGAAATGCTTCTTGGAAATTTGCAAAATCCCACAGGAAATTCATTAGATTGAGTCACATTAGGCCTTCGGTTTCTATTCCATTCAATATAGTGTTATGTGTTATGAAAAAAACGACGACAATAAAACAAAAAATAGATCGAGAAAATTACACCAGAAAAAGACGACACAATATTTACATGGTTCGACAACTTCCCTACGTCCACGGAGCTGCAGAGGATTTTATTAGCTTTGAGGATTACACCGTCGACCACGTCGACTTACAAGAAAGAATTCTCTCTCTCTCTCTCTC
>NW_018164536.1:642428-647835 GCF_001263595.1 Phalaenopsis equestris
TCTAGAATCAACAATCAGTGTCGAACTCGAATCCGAGGTCTTGCCAGAATCTTTCCTGCGCACCTCCTCAGCCAAAATCAAATCACGTATATCATCATATTTCAATTTAGATTTACCTGCAGAACTGCTAATTGTCATCCTCATGGCTTCCCAGTTATTTGGCAATGAAGCCAACAATATCAGCGCACGAATCTCATCATCAAAATCAATTTCAATAGATGACAATTGATTAGTGATATTATTGAACTTATTCAGGTGTTGAGCAACAGACACACCTTCCGCCATCTTCAGGTTGAATAACTTTTTCATTAGGTGCACCTTGTTATTCGCTGATGGCTTTTCATACATGTCTGATAAAGCTGCCATGAGATCTGCAGTAGTCCTCTCCTTGATGACGTTATGGGCAACGGATCTTGACAGGGTTAATCGAATAACCCCCAGAACCTGTCGATCCAACAGATTCCATTCCGCCTCGAACCAAATCTCTGATACCAGTTGTTATGAAAAAAACGACGACAATAAAACGAAAAATATATCGAGAAAATTACACCAGAAAAAGACGACACAAGATTTACATGGTTCGACAACTTCCCTACGTCCACGGAGCTGCAGAGGATTTTATTAGCTTTGAGGATTACACCGTCGACCACGTCGACTTACAAGAAAGAATTCTCTCTCTCTCTCTCTCTCACCTTCTCTCTCTCTCTAAACCGAGAGTCACACCAAGAAGAAGAAAATATAACTTTAAACTGTTTGGAGAGTAATGCACATCCCTGTAATCGTGAGGCCCCTTTTAAAGCTTCACAGTATTCAGCTTGTTTTGGTAATCTTTAATTTCGTGAATCCATGGAATCATGCTTTAATGACCCATATAAAGCCCATTAAGGCAAGTTATCAAATTCATTGTTTTTTTTTCTCTATAACAGGAGGGGCGGAAAATTAATCTGGTAAAACTTAATTAATTAAGTTTTCCTTAATTCTTCCTGTCAATAGAAGACAACTGCTTTAAATAAAAATTGGGAATCATCAAGCTATGACAGAGAATAAAATACATAAAGAAAAGAATTAAGAGCAGATAAATTAGAATCAATTTATCAAAGAATCTGCCGTAATAGGAAGTGGACCGGGTCTCCACCTTCCTCAACATTATCGAATGAAATCCTTAGTTAATAGCAAAGAATATATTTCGACATGTGCATTTGCTTGCACTATCCTTATTCATTTCGTTTATAAAATATGATAAATATATATATAAAAAAAAGGGGAATCTCTTTATCTAAAATCAAGAGTGATAGAATGAAGTGATAACCAAATAGAGAAATCAAGATATTTTAGTCAACTAATGAGAAAATATAAATCTAAAAGAATAAATATGTCTCCCATTAATAATGTCTCATTGTTCAATAAATTAATTGGTTGGGTAAAATATCTTGATTTCTCTATTTTGTTATCACTTCATTCCAACACTCTTGATTCTTGACATAGAGATTCCCCTTTTATTATAGATATTCATCATATTTTGTGCCTGAAATGAATAAGAATAGTGCTAGCAAATGCACATATCGACATGTATGAGATGATCATTAATAGATTGTTTAGCTGAAGAGGGTTTTGCGGCGAGAATAGCACGAGCTTAAGTAAGAAAAAATTGACTATGAGTGTATTAAAATAATTTTTTAAGGGAAATTAAGTTCTTCTTCTTAATAATATAGATTTTTAAGTTAATGGTTGTTATGTTATTTCACCATCATGATTAGGATTTAGGACCGCATTGATTATGTCCTCATAACCACCTTAAAACAACTTTAAATCATTGTCATTTTAATCAATGTCATTTTTCTTTGACTCAATTAATTCAATTCAATTTGAAGTTGACTAAAAAAATATTCATGGATAATTAAATTATATTGCACCTGTCTATGTATGTATCGATTTCATACATATTTAAATGATCACCCATATCCACTCATACACTTGCACATGTAGCGCTCATTTTTATAATTATATTCATGCTAAGCATACATTATACATGAAATATGCATATATGTTTATGTGTATTAGTGATTTTTTATATATGTGTAAGAATTTATGGATACAAATATTATTGAGATGGATCATTCCTTCTAATATTGTTTTACATCTGCCACTTGATAAAATTTTTAAAATCAAGATTATATCATTGATTTAATCATTCATTAAGCTAATGAAAATTGCAAGGAATATCATACTACATCTTTTTTGAAATTTAAGTTTAGCAATGCATTTAAGCACTCTCCTAACCATCTATTAAACTTGAATTATCAGCAAGAACTCATTTATTTTATTATGAGCGATTTAAAAGTCTCTAACTTTGTGCCTGTAATTATCTTATCATGCATTTGAAGCCATTTTTTCTGAAACTTTTATTGCAACCGATTGAAGATAAGACGAACTTAAAAAATTTTGCAATATTCGATGCCAATAATTTTAATCATGCGAAAAATAATTGATGGATTAGATTTTACATATAGAGGAGATGATAACATCACATCTATTTGGATAGACAATAGAGATGCTTCTTGAAGAAACATGCAAATGTCTATAATCTTTCTCTCTCTCTCAATATATATATATATATATCTATATATATATCTGTGTGTGTGTGTGTATTTGCGTGTCGTGTGCCATGACTTTTTGGTTGGCATCTGCGAAGTTAGTTATATATATATATATAATTTAACACTTTCAATTATTCTTTGTTGAAATATTACTTTTTTTTATGTTGCAATTAGATTTGTTCTTGTAAATTATAGCATCTGAAATTATGCATATTTCTTCTCTTATCATTGATTAAGGATGTTACAATGAAGATAATGTCATTTTCTCAACAAGGACCTCGAGCTGTTTGTATCCTCTCAGCCAATGGTGTGATTTCAAATGTAACTCTTCGGCAACCTGATTCCTCGGGCGGCACATTGACTTATGAGGTTCTCACCTTTTTTATTTACTCTTTTATTTAACTATAGATTTTGGAAATTATTATTTTCAAATATCTTCTTTGTGAAACCAAATACTTGATTTGAACAACTTAATTTATTAGTTGTCTATTATGATAGCTTTCTAGGTTCTATATTGCAAAGAAATTGAGGCATTGTAGATTTTTGCTTCCTTGGTGGTGTTTAGTTATGACTACATAAAAAGTGATGGTAAAGTTCTTGAGAAAATTGTATATGATTTTGAATAGCAAACTAATTTAATGTTGTTCCATTTGGTTGGTATGATCTTAGAAAAACATGTAGTTCATTTATTTATTTATTGATAGGCCTTGTGATCCATGGTTCTTTTTGTTACTGAATATGGTAGTGGGTAGACATTCATGGATCTAGTGTTTTAATTTTCCTATAAAACATAATGAAAATTATATTTAGGACTTTAAAATTCGCCTATGGTATCTAAAGATGGTTGCATTCCATGTTGTTTGAAAACGTTCCTAATAAATCAAATATATGATACTATAGCTGACTCAATATATCAAGTAATTAACTTAATTAATCAATGGCATAATTAACATGATTAAACCTCCATTATTAAATTTATTTTTAATCAAAAGTATCTTATTAGGTTTAGATTTAATTGGTACTCTACATTTCAACCTCAACTCTAAACAAATCTTGGTCTAACTATATAAATAAAAAGATTAATTATGCTTAATCCACCTTAAGAAATTTATTATCTTGAGTTTCTCATTTATATATCAAGAAACTTACAAGGAATGTTTGACTTTTCCTAAGCGATAAGACCTGTGCTTTTTTAAGGTATTCGGAGATGATATATGTGTTCATTATTATATTCATATTTTTTTATTATTTGACAATTTCTTATTTTACTGAAGGTAACGATATCATTTATTTGTATTGCGCCACTGTGATTTAAATTAATCTAATAAATGAAGGTCTTCATAATTTTTTTTTATCTCTACAAAAGATTGATAAGATGCCTCAATTTTACTTACTAATTTTAAACAACATATTTTATATGCCATTTAAGGCTCTAAATCACTTAGAAGAGTATTAATCTTTTTTTGTGGTGTCAACTATATGTATGTTGTTACATAAGATCAAAGGTTTATGTCAACAAAATCCTCTTTATCTTGTAAGGAAGATCTGTTATAATTTAATCTATTTTCCATGTGAGATGAATTTTCACTAGGAGTTTCAATTACATTGTTGGGTAGTGGTATTTACTTGGTAGAAATTTTAGAAATTTGGAAGTATTATAAATTTTTTTCCTCTACCGAGAATGTTACTTATTAGCACCATTGTTGCATGCCTTATGTCAAAGGCCTTAGGAGACACTTGCAAGGAAATATTTTGCGCCATCGAGATGACTTAAGATGTTCGAGTATTCTTTTTTCATCTTATTCTTAAGTAGTGTAAATTTTCTACTATCACTTGTTAGTTTGGGAATTTATTGCCATTATGGAAGGATCTTAGCTTGTCATTCCTATCGAGCTCCAACTTTGTTACGTGTTCGGTTTTTTTTTTTTTTTTTTTTTTTTTTTTGGCTTATTGGTTTCCTTTGTGCATACTTTAAGCGAAAGTCAATTACTTTTCTTTATCAAAATTATAAGAGAATATGGTGTGCACCTCACTCTTCTTGGCATTTGAAGTTTTTTTCACCTTTTTTTTTTGTGAGTGACCTTTGAATTTTAACTAGCTCAATTCCTTAAAATTTCCGGTCAATCTAATAGCTCCAAGAATGTTATGATATCAAACCCATACATTTGTACAACATCGTCCAGTCATCAGTATTTCTCATTATGGATCATAGTTCATAATAATCTTTCCATGCATGATTTTTACCACTAACTCCTTTTTTTTGCGCTTCTCTACTGTAAGGTTTACACTGGCATCCTCGGACATTACTATACATACCATTCAAAAGCAACCGCCAATAAGGCTAGTGATATTAACCAAATGTTGTGACGCACTGGCGAATCACACAAATAAATGTGTCATACAAGCAGTATACGGATAAGAGTTTTGAGTGTCAATCCCACTAGCAACGAGCTAAATTACAAAGTAAAAAAAAGTTCTAGCCTACTAAAATCAAACCTAGCTTGAATGTTCAAATGTTGATGTTAATGTAAAAATGTCTATCTTAATTTTTCAAAGTAGAATTCCTAAATTAAAGGTTTGAGGTCACTAGCAAAAGTAGTTTCTCCTCTGATTATGATCCTAAATACCTAGAGTTTAAGATTCAGTTGGTGATTATCGAGAGCGAAATTCTTCCTTAACCCCTTCCAATGTCAATAATAAAGTTAGGATCATCAACCAATTTAGTTCTCTAAATCTAGTGAAATTCCCACTTAGCAAGTACTCCAAAAAGTTTATGAGCAATATTCTTATTCTCCTAGTTAGTGAATTTT
>NW_018164536.1:647935-648149 GCF_001263595.1 Phalaenopsis equestris
CTGTTATCTCTCTATCTTTCTCTACGATCTATCAGGTACTTGATTTCATGAAAGAAAAGAGAGATTTCTTCAAAGAAAGCCTGTTCCTAGACTGACTAAACCGACAAAAAGAGAGGAATTCATTCCATAACCAATCTCAACGGAGCGGGTTCCACCAACGAGAAAAGCTCGAGCCACTATATTGACTGCTCCAACCGAGCAGAAATCTTCACGA
>NW_018164536.1:648249-665739 GCF_001263595.1 Phalaenopsis equestris
ACATCTTATGACTACGTGATTAGGATTGTCAAAATAACTTTTTTGTTCGTGACACGAGCCGAACACGAACACATTTTTTAAGCTCAAAATATAAACGAGCCGAACAAAAGACTTGGCTGGGGGCGACCGTGCGCTTGGTCTGGGCTCACTCGTGTTCGGCTCGTTTACACCCCTAGTCAGCAATTGCTTCCCAAAATACTTTCAATCAATTATTTGTATATTACATCTTCACTCCTCCAAATGATTAATAAACCTCAATCATCAGACCCAAATTATCAAAATTATAAAATCTACATGAATCAAAAAATGAGACCTCAATCATTACAAAGCCATGAAAATCATCATTTTTTTCACCCAATCATTCACATACCTTATAATAACCGGATTATAGAATTTTCTTTCTAGTCACTGAGATGGTCTTTGATTCTTAAATGAGAACTCAAGAAATAATCACGGATTGTTTTCCTTTTAGAAGAGGATGGAAGATTAAGAACAGAAGAAGGGCTATCAAATGATGCTGCTGGATCTGGGGATTTCTGCAAATCTAGTCCTTCGAACGGAAACAGCCCAAGTTTTCTCTTCTTTAAAGATTCAGGAGTGCTGTACCCTTGTGCACTAGTAGTTAAGGGAGACGGTGAATTTGCCATTTTTTTGTTTAAAGCACACGAGGCATTTTCGAAGTCATCGGAATCTTCTAAGTTTAGCTTCCTGCACATCTTGCTTGGGGTTGCAGCAACTCTCTTTCGCATTGAAAGTGGAGATCTTGAACTGATACAACTATCTTTGTTGATATTCCAGACATGAACCTGACATTTGCCATTGTAAATGAAAGAATATAAATAAAAGAGAGAAATTCGCAAGACATTTCTAAGCAGGGTGCAAGATATAAATTTATACATTCTGGGAATAAAAAGTCTCATGTAGATTTTCAGGGGACTATATTAGTACTTTACTCTATCATCAAAATAATGTGGAATTTTAAGCAAACCAACCATGTAATCATCTGACGAAGTGGCTAACTTTCCAACCTCAGTTGAGCACCTAGTGAAGAAACAAATTTATTAATGAAATGCAAGACAATTAACATAATTTATGTAAATATTGAGGCCTACCAAGCTACTGCAGTTACTTCCTTTTCATGGCCTTTAAGTGAGAATGGAACGCTTTCAGGCTTGTTCACCTGGTGTAAGGATTTACAGCAATTTTTAATCTATAAAAATGACGAAAAGCAAGACAAAAGCAACATAATAAGATTCAAAATTACCCTCCATATGTATGCATTTCCATCACCCGACCCGCTAAGAATATGTGAACCATCAGGGCTTATGGCTGACTGCAACATGAGAAAAACAATGGCTGAAAGAGAAAAAAATAGGCTTTTGTGCAGGTTGGAGATTCAACAAAATTATGTCTAGATAAATTGAGAGTGAAGTTGGAATTATATTTTCTCGCATATAATGAATTGGCCATATTAGTAAGTGATTAGTGTCAAGTTTATTTTAGTAGATTAATAAGAATATGGCCATTGGGATACTGACTACTTGCCAATTGGGAGAAAGAAGGATAAAAAAGTAGGAAGGTTTTGCTGACATTTTGTATCCTTATAAAGAATCAAATGTTAAAATGTTAGTAAATATCCATGATTATTTTGTGTTAATCATTTGGTATTGAGATATTGGTTTTACTATCATTTCATATTCTTATAATAGTATGTATTTTAAATTAAGCATTGAGATACTGTTCACTAATGTTCTAAAGACATGCTATTGTCCGATTTGATTGACATTGCTGGTTGGGAGGTTGGAGGAATGTGAACCACTATTTCTATTCTAATTACTTGATTTAATTCTTTCTTTATTGTTTCCTCGGCCTTTTTGAGTGCAGGTTTTGGAATCTTTGGGTCCTGCTGCGGCTTCCTGGTCTCGAGATGTTGTTTATTGGCTTACAAATTTTATTACCTTCACTTCTGTTAGTATACATGTCCATAGAGGGTATACATCACTTCTTTGAGTATACGTTTTGGTTTGATACATATATATTTTGGTTACATTTCCCTTTGTTTCAACTTTTTCTCTTTTTTGGATGGAGTTGTATTGAGGAAAAAGGAACCCCTAGGACTTTATGTATTCTTTTTATTTTAGCGGAAATCTAGTTTTCCCACTGATTTCTTGTAACCGCCTTTTTGACATTAACGCGTAAGGAGTCATGAGTTGCTCTTTCTATAATATATATATATATATATTGCAAAAAAAGAGTGATTCATTCAGAAGAATGATCAACACATCCTATTGAAGAAAATGAATGAGTTCAAAAGTTTGAGCCATTAGAATTTTTAGATTAATTCTTGAATCTAACTTCTATTTAGCCCTTAAGAACACCATTTTATATTCAATCATTTTTTTGCCACATTGTACCTTTAGAGTTTAAATTTCATTTAAAAATTTGAACTTATTTAAAAAAGTCATTACTGTCATCAACAGTGTTCTAATTAATGGTTTATATAAGTTTAATTTGGACCTATATACAAATGCATATTTTTAACCATAAAAGAAGAAATGTTGGCATTAATCATTATATTACTGAAAGGAACAAAAAATCAAAATTATTTGTACTAAAAAAGTTATTGAAAAAATATTAAATAAATGGCTCATTTACTAAATTTCTCTCAAGGAATTATTACACATTATATAATTTTAAGTGATCCACAATGAATTGATGTGGCTTAGAGTAGGTGTGCTGCAAGAAAATGGTGTGATTTAGAGAAGAAAAAGAAATTTAATGGATATGGTAAAAAGCATGATCCACAATTCGAGCCTTCCCTTAGACTTATAAAGTAAAACCTTAACATAATTGTGTATATTTCAAATATGATTCCCTTTAAAATAATTCCTAAAATACATTTTAAATTATTACCCCAAAAAACAAATCGAAGGATTTTACTTATTTGGGGATGTCAAAATGAGGGAAAGATAATCCTTTTCATATGTGTACCGACTAAGACAATATTGCAATTTTATTCTCATATGTAATTAATGGTCCACATATTAAGTGATTAATATTATTTTTATTTTAATAACTTAATAAAAAAAAATGATGATGTTGTAAATGATAATTTGAACATGAAATTTTGAAAAAATAACTACCCAATCTTGATAGGAAAAAAGAGATGAAGAGATATTATATAATTTTTTTAGGATCTCTCGACTAAAAGTAAATTTCAAGAGAAAATTCCTTCCTTATGAATATCCATCAAAGAGGTCTCTAACATAAATTAAATATCTCCAAATAAGCAATGTTTTTACTTGACAATAATGGTTGGAGACTTGGAGGTATGTCAAAATTAGATTTAAGTTTCCCAAGGATAAGGTTATCATATATGTGAGGGTATTAAATGTTTGCTAAATGCCTAGTTTTTAGTTTTTACCTTGACATAGAATGATGTAATCTTGCTTCCATTGAAGATCTTTTGAGGACCCTTCGAAAGATGAAAAACATCATACAAGTAGATCCTGAATTAGTACATCAATGTGATTAAAATCAAGTTCAACACTTACATGGAAAATACAATACAATGCAAATGTTGAGGAAGATTAAAGTGACGCATGAAAGAGGGACAGATAATGGCACCTGTTGTCCATGCAAGAGGCAGAGAGAAGAACACCACATGAATCTTGAGAGAGTGAGGAAATCCCATGTCGTACTTTCTCCTTCAATTTGGTAACAATTGATATATTGATTGAAGTTTAAAAAAAATAATAAACTTAAGATGTGTGGCATGCGTGAAGTTCAATGAAAGTCTTACAAAAAGATATACAATTCTCACTTACCTTTTTGGAAAATGACTTTATGTTTGGGCAAGCCTGAGAAATAAATGATTTCAGGTTTCGACTATCCCAAAACTTTACAACACTGCACCAAAAATTGATCAAACAAAAACACGAAGAGGTCAAAATGAGTAGTTGGAAGGTGCCAAAAAGTTCACCTCAGTCTAAGAATGCTAAAAAATATAACTAAAATTTACCAAAATTTTATTACCTGTCCACTGCACCAGCACTAGCAATAGAGATATCATCTTTTAGATAAAGTACACATGTAACGCTCTTTGAATCAGCCTAAAAGAGCACAGATAGCTCTAATAACTAATATAACTACATGAAATATATGGTAGTTTACAAAGCAGAGAAGCATACCTGTACTCTCCTAGTTCTTCTTCCTTGAGAAGATGAATGGGCTTCCTTAACAATAGAAGTAGACCTGAAATACAAGAATTAGAATTCTTTTACATTAGGAAAGGTTCATAAAACAGTAAAAAATAAAGATGTGAATGAACGAAGAAAAAGTAAATAATCATACAATACACGTGCTACTCCATGGGAACCAAACTTGCACCTAAGATCCCAAATGGCAAAAGACCCATCCCTAGAACCGGAAACAAAAAGGTCTGCATGAAATGTAAACATAGAAAGTTCTAAAATTTAGCAAATTTGGTCATATAGGAAACCATGTGCACTATTTAATAGCCATGAACTCCCACCAGAATTTGATGAGTGTGACGAAATTGATTTTACACTGCCTGTATGCCCTGCCAACAACCCAATACATTTCCTCCTTTCAGCATTCCATATCTTTATCTGAGAAGAATAGAGGGACTTGGGACTTGGATTTAACTTCTAATAGATAAGGATAAATAATTGATTAAAGTTTGAACTTACAGTCTGGTCACCAGAAGCTGTAAGGAGGTGGGAGTCATCCTGCAATGTAGAAATATAACTATGAAAAGAAAGAGATATTACAAGAATAAACTTTCCAAATATAAAAATCAAATGGTTGTATTTTGCAAGATTAACCTAAGTTTAGGAACAGTTTTTAATCCTACAAAGCGTAATTCTTACTTGGCAAATCTACCTTATTTCTTCTAGGCCACCATTCCCTCATTAGGAACTCTATCATGAATTGGATAACCTCATCTACCATCATAAATTCAGAAAAATCAGTGTCTGGTCCATACCAAAGATGGATTTAAACAATTTTTATGTTATCTTTCAAGTTTTGATCTCCCATGATCATATGGCTTGGCTACTTTACCTAGTCTATTTTCCCAGCATAGAATATAAAGAAAAACAGGCAAACAAGCAAAGCCAAGTTTTTTTTTTTTCAGAGAGTGGGCATGGTAAATGATTGTTCATGACCCAACTTAAATTATTGGATGATTCAAGAAGCTCTAGGATCAAAATGAACCAATCAAATTGCAAGATCACATGTAAGCTGAAACCAAGTTCGAGTTCAGCATAGGATAAAACTCGTGACAAGAATCCGAACAAGAATCAAAGCATGAATCAAAACGAGTCTATGACACATTCCAGTAAAACATCAATATATAAATAGGTGCAAAAAATAAAAGTTCGAGAATGAATGTAAATTACACCATTAAATAAGAGTCAACCAAACATGAAGGAAAACTTCTTTGAAATAATCAGTAAACAAACACCACAAAAATGAATGAAGAAAGAAGATTGTTTAAATAAATGGAAATCAAATCTTTTTTGACTCGACGAGATCCTCATCAAATGGCGAGCCAAAACATGATCAAACTTTACAAATATTTCTACGTATTCTAGAATTAAATAACAAACTGATTTTCATTTATGAAAAATAATTTATTTGATATGCCAATCTTCTAGATTTTCATCATTTTTTTATTATTTTTTATGATTCCTAGTTGTTGAAAACCAGGGTTCACTATAACTTCTTTTCATCTTCAATTAATCATAAAACATGCATCTTAATTCTAACAAACCATAGTCACCCTACCTCCAACCCATTCCTATCTACCTTTTTTGACTTCAAATTGTGAGACGCCCCCATTCTCTATCTCTGATCTCTCAAAACCAAGAGAAACAAAGGCAAAAAGTCAAGTGATTCAAAGATAAAAGGTCAATCCAAAAGGAAAAAAAGCATCATCAAGCTATTGCTTAACCCTAACCTCAAGTTAAGAAGTCTACTTCTTGCATGTGTTATGTTATAAACCATAGTTTTCCATACACATGGTGGGTTGGCCAAAATTTACAAGTTTCAATGGAAAATTGTAATGATTAATTTCCATACCCTAGCAATAAGTAATCCCCATTGTTACTCCTTCACTAGGACATTTTTTTTTCATTTGGAATCAAATTTACGATACTCTTTTAACTTACAAGTCCAAAACTCCATATATTATTTTAGCCCAAGTACAGTCTTATATCTCATTCATACACACTACTCTCTATAATTGGATTTGGAACACCAAAAGATGGGCATATTTAGGATGATATTGCCTAATTTATATTGTAGGAGAAACATAAAAAATTAAATAAACAATTTTAACATAAAACCAAATTATCCATCAATTTTTGCTGAGATAGAGTTGAAGTTTTGCATTAAGTTTATTATTATAGACTAGCTTAGATCAAAATTTAAATTAAGTTTCAATTTTAATTCTTCATTTTGAACACTTATATAAAAAGTGAAGGAAAAAAGAAGTTGAGATTTGCTTAAGAGCTATAACTAGCTATCATAAGAAACATAAAAATGGGAGAGAACAAGAGAGATAAAAGAGCTTTTTTCCGGAGGATCTAGGTGGATATCTTATAAAATTATTTAAATCTATGTTTTTTATTCAACTTGTGTAATGTTTATCATTTAACTAGTGTAATTCTTGTATTTCTATAAGACAGCAGATTTGCATATTGTTTGTCTTTGAAACTTTGAGGCCTTAATCTTGGTTAATTTAGCTTTATTTAGGATTGGAAATAATGTATGCCTTATTTATTTATACTCGCATAATTTCTTGATGATAGATTGGTTCCTCTCTTATTTTTACTGATATAAACTATTGTTTAACTAAATCTTGTGATGTATTTGAGAACTATTAAAAGCAAGAGAAAAAAAAACCTTCATTCACTTCCACATATATTGAAAGATCAATTATTTTCTACTCAGTAATTTACTTCAAGGCCTATCAGTTCTCTAAAATCTTTAGGGTAATAAACTATATATCTACTCCTTTCTTAAAACGTGTATACAAAAAACAACAACTCATTTCTTTCTAAGCAAGCTGGAGGCTTTAACAGATCCTCCATGTCTTTCTCCGTGAACATAATGGCTAAGCAAATAATTGTTTAACTTATACGGAGTAAAGAGCTTTAACATTCCTTATACATTCTCCACTCACTCGCTTAATGCGCATCTAGTCTCACTACTTTAAGTTATCAAAGCTTTTAGACCTTTTAATCTTGCTTTCTATCATTTATTGTAAATATAATAAATTAATTTACTAAGAACCTCCACAAGTAACAAATTATTTTCCCATCAGAATTATTGTTGAGTAAACTAGTTCACAACATATAATATCTGATGAACAGCCATAAGATTTCTAATTCTTTTTTTATTAATGTTTTATTTTAAAGTTACTGTTTTTATTTTGGGTTGTTCAATACATGTTTTACAACTTGAAGTACATATTGAGCTCTTCTTATAATTCTTAATCTATATGCTATTAGTTTGTGCATATATCATGTTAATTCCAATAGGCATTTCCACAAACATGAATGTGACAATTTAATTCAAATACAAAAGTTTGCCTTTTTATCCAGCAATTCGTGAATCGCATTGAACAAATAACGCCCCCTTTCACTAGTTATAGCCATCTTGAATCAAAAAAATCAAAGCTTCTATTTATGTTATTGTCCTTTTCAAATCGGCACTAATATGTATTAGGTGTGTCTAAATAATTCAAATGAAGATGTTCAAAGAAGAAAAAGTGCCTATAATACCTTAATCCAACAAATATCGAATATGGCGTTTTCATGAGCAACCCATTCAGAAACCCTTGCTTCAGCTGCAATGATCAAAGACAAAAAAAAGGTCTCAAGAAAATTCAGAAACTAAAGCCTTCAAATAATTCCAGTGAGAGATAAATTGGATCCTTCGAACAAAATTATAAAGACAATACCAGTCTTATCCAAGCAAGCAGGCTGGCTGCGGAGCCGCTTCCTAGTATCGTAGCAACTGACAAACCCTTCTTCATCTGAAACCGCAAGAATGTGGGATTTTCCACTGTTCTGCATCAAAATAGTGAGCAAATATAAGGTTTTCAACCAGCGCATTTCTCGTTATTGATTAAGAGATCAAATTCGGTTAGGAAACCTTGCAAAAGGAAAGGGCGAGGGGAGGCGAGGGATTGTTTTCATGCTCAATAATAAATTCGCCGGCATCGAACAACAGATCGCCAAGATACGGCCTTTGACGCACTGGTGAGCACCGCAACAAGTGCAAACAACAATCAACTCCGAACAAGTTCTACAAAAGAATAAAGGGATGACATTTACCTTTAAATCCACTAAGCTCTCTGGTTCTGAGTTCACCGAAGAAAGATGAAGAACAGCTCGGCCTTTGCGCCATTGATATGAACTTGTGAGAGAGAAGTGAAAGAGACATAGGGAGAGGACCTTAATTGGCAGTCAATGGCGGGAAACTCCTTTTAGGCCGCCAGCCACGAAAGAATAAGGGGATGACATTTACCTTTAAATCCAGTAAGCTCTCTGGTTCTGAGTTCACCGAAGAATGATGAAGAACAGCTCGGCCTTTGCGCCATTGATATGAACTTGTGAGAGAGAAGTGAAAGAGACATAGGGAGAGGACCTTAATTGGCAGTCAATGGCGGGAAACTCCTTTTAGGCCGCCAGCTCCAAGCGGGAAAGAAGATTCGAATTTTTTGCGCATGCAATGCTGCACATGTAGGGGTGTAAACGGCCGAACACGAACCAGCCCAGACTTTGGCTCGTATATGGCTCATCTATATTTGGAGCTCAAAAAGTGTCTTCGTGTTCGGCTCGTTCACGAACAAAGAGACGTTTAGACAATCCTAATCACGTAGTCATATCATTTGAATCTAGTTTAATAATTTTTATTCTATTTTCTTAAGCAGCCGGGTGTAAACGGAGCCCGGACTTAGCTCGTACATGACTAGTCTATATTTGGAGCTCAAAAAGGCCCATTCATCAACAAAGAGACTTTTTGACAACCCTAATCACGTAGTCATATCATTTGAATTTGATTTAATAATTTTTATTCTATTTTCTTAATTAATGCTTTTAATTTATTATAAATCTTTGTAGCCTTATAGTCAATAAATTTTTTTAAAAATACTACTCATTAAAGATATATATATAATTGGTTGGTAATATTTCGAGCCAAAACGAGCCGAACACGAACGAACAAATATTTGTTCGTGTTGTTCGTGTTCGGCTAGTTAACTTAGCGAACGAGCCGAACACGAGCTTCTTAACCAGTCGAACACGAGTTGTTCGCGAACAACGAGCAGTTTCAACCCTATGCACAGGCAGCATAAGGTGCTGGGGCTATGCCACTTTTTATATTATATTATTCTGATAATTATGCGATATTATGTGATTATCTTTAATTTTCATTTTGTTTTTTAATTATGTGTAAGTATTCTTTATTAAAAGAGAGTGTTCACTATGTGCAAAATCTTAAGTGGAGATATCTTAACATTTTATTGCCATGTTAAATATAAGTGCAAGGGGCCTTATTTATCATTCAATATATATGATCCACACATTGTAGCATTCATGGGATTTTTTTATTTAGAGTCATTTTATACATTATACAATAACATATTTATGATATTAACTTATAAATTTGCTTGGTCATGATGTTTCATTTAATTTTTGTAAGCTATTAAATGTTGTTTATATCTGAGTTATACATGCAATGAAATTTAGGTAGTAATCAGGTTATTGGGTCAATTCAAGGCTTACATAATAAAAAGGATGGATAAGACTTTCCTCTTTTTTCTTTGGTTAGATATGACCTTATATATTAATGGTAGTATAAGGCTTGAGTGTTTTAAATATCAGCTAATGTGCTTATGGTGACAGCCTTAATAAATGTTTCCACTTAACCATATATCAACAATATGTTCAAATGCATCTTTATTGTTAGATTATCCATCCTAGTAAAAAAAAAAATTTCTTACATGCATAAGATGTGTTGATTTATTCATTTTGTCTATGAATATTAAATATATGATTTTAAGCTTGAATTTAATCATTACATTTGACTTAGTATTCAATTGTTAATTTTATTTCATATTTTAGTGCATAAGATTTTAATCAAGCACACACACTCTATTAAGTTCATAAATTCTATTATAATTTTCTTGCCATATATTTTCTTTATTCATTGGTTATAAATTAACTTATAAGCTTGCAAATGGTTCTCTTTTATTTGCATTAACTTTTGTGTCTTATGGAACTAGTTGAATTATTTCCTCACCATATTGTATATGCATGCATTCTTAATTTCGATTAAGGGTAACAAACTCCAACTATAAAGTCTTGTGAGAAAGTTGATTCGGTATGTGACTTAGATATTACAAATTTAATGTTTGTATTCTTGACATATTGGAGTTTTATGTATGTATAGTATATTATCATGAATAAATAACTATTCTTTCATAGTCAAAAGAATTTTACAAATGAGTTTATGATTTATTTATCTTATACTTATTACTTTCTAATAACTCTTGGTTGATATATAATTGTGTATATTGTTGACCTCATTTTGGTGAGGTTTCTTCTTTCCTCTCAAATTCAAAATATGGTCTTAGGAGTTTCCTATTGACTCTAGAGGATTAGTGATGGAACCCACCCCATTTTTAAAACTCAAACTATTTCTTGGCTCTTTTTTGTGATCTCACATGTGTGGTCTCAAACCTTTAAGGCTTAATTGAGAGGACTAGGACCAACATGTTGAGACTCAGAATGGGTTTCTATAAGAATCATGAAGCCATAGGGAAAACCCCTTTGACTTAGAAGCTTCACACGCATACACACCTTATATCACCACATATCACTTACTATACACCACATTCACTTCATCACACTCACTCCACTATACACCATAGTCATTTACACACCACACTCAATACATTTACATCCAAATTCACCAAATCCACCAAAATTCACCCTAATACACCAAATTCACCCTAATCAAAATCCAAGTCCATATTCAAATCCGCTTCAAGTCCACCCCAAATCCAAAATCCACCAAATTTAAATACCACATGCAAAACCCAAACCCATCAAACCCAAGTCCAAAATTCCATCATGACAAGTTCAAATTTTCACTAAGCCCATTATGAGCAAAAATCAACACCTCATTACCCATTTCCAAAGCCCACCAAACCAAGCATAAATTCCAAATTAATTCAAAACAAAAGCCCACACGACAAAATCAACCCCTGCATCAAATTTAATCAAACATATGGTGTAAATTTTCATGATTAAATTGGCTAAGCATGAAACCCATGAAAATATTTTAGGCTTGAAATTTACACCCCTCCTCTTTAATGCAAGCCATGTAGGCTATGCATGAGCCTTAGGCAAGCCATATGGCTTCATCCAAGTCATAGGGAAGCCACGCATAAGCCTCATGCAAGTCACCTTGACACTTATGGTTAAAGTAGGACCCCCTTTCAAAGAGCCTTTAAAAAGTATTTAACCACTCCCATTATTCACCTAAACCCATGATTAAGCCCTAATCCCCATGATTGGGACTTGTCAATCCAACCCATATCTTGGACATTAGACCTAGCCACCATAGGGGTTGAGCCAAGCCCCTTTACTACCATGGTTGACCCAAAGCCCAAGACCTTTCCCATTAAATCGAACCCTTGGACACAAGGCACATGCCCATTGACTCCACCATCCTCCATCACTGAGTTTCCTCAGTAGGATGGTGACCATCCAAGCTCCACCACCCCACCATGGCCAGCGATAAAATAAAACCCGAGAGCCACCCAAAGGGCGAAACCTAAAATTGAGCCCATCCAATGTGGCTCACCCCTATTAGATCATTGCCCCTGTCATCTCTCCACATAAGCAGCCCCTAACCAGCAATTGGAGTCCTGCCTCTCCTCCATTGCCGTGCTTATAAATTAGGTAACTCCAATACAAAAATTGGTGTGTGCACAAACCTTGTGAAGCCCTATTGGATTGCTCTCAAACCACTCCTACACTCATACGAAGCTCGTCCCCATCGTTTTTAGTCATTGTCTCTCACCTCAAAACCCTAATTTCTTCACTAAAAACCATGAATTTTACGGTCATAAACTCAACCTCACCAGAATGCCAAATTGATTGTTTCAAAAGCCTCACCGCACTCTAAAAACACTTTCTCATTCTAAATCCCCCTTTATTGTAGCCTCTAACGTAGTGTTAGACCAAAACTGATTCACCCTTTAGTCGAAGTCACACCTATGCTCAACCAAAGCTCAAAGCAAATCTTGGAGAAGGTTCATGGGACTAAAACAAAGCTTCTCAACTTATCTAATTGAGGCCTCACCTCTTGGACAAAGGTATAGACTCAAACTTTGATTTTTACCTTAGTTTGGGCTTTTGTGAAGAGAATCAACACTCCATGCTCACCTAGTCATATAGATGTGATCATCTCACTAAGATGAAGCTTTAAGAAGGAACCTCACATAATTTGGTTAAGAATCGAGCGAGATCTTGACTCTAATCATGGACAATTCTCAGGTTATAGTCCCTTGGGGATAATGATCGGATGTCACCCATTTTGGTGTATTCGAAATGGATGGCATGGATTGGTTCAGATGATAGATCGATGCGTCCAAAGAACACGGACCGCGGGGTGATGCGGCAGTCAGGTGGAAAGTGCAACTAACTGTGGAACGACGCGTGGGCCTTCGAAGAGGCCGAGGTTGAGATGGTTGTCTCGTGGTTAAGTAGATAATCATGTATTTTTTTAATTTAAATAATTACAAAAAATGAAACATAACTTGGTGTAGAAAAATAAAAAAAAATAAAATAAAAACACCTCTATGCTCAGTTAATAGAGGGGGATTTAATGATCCAAAAAATAAAAATAACAATTTTATATTTAACTTTTAAAATAAAATAAAAACACCTCTATGCTTAGTTAATAGAGGGGGATTTAATGAACCAAAAAATAAAAATAACAATTTTATATTTAACTTTTAATTAATGAAATACCTCAGTGCTTGTTTTAATGCTAAAAAATTAAATATTAATCACCATGACATGAAATTTTAGGGGTTTTTTCTCATATGATTAGGGAGGTCCTCTGTTTTTTTTTCAAGGACAGAGAACACCTCTAACCCTAAAAGCCCCAAAGTTCTATAATATTTAACTCTATTTTATTTTAATAATTATAAAAATTAAAATAAAATTCAAAAAATTAGAAGATAAAGTTTGGTAAGTCAAGTAAGGTTAGTGGCACTAAAGAAAAATAACAATAAATTTTAAATTTTAAAAATGTATTTTTTAAAATATTTTTATACTAAAAATAATAAAAAATTATACAAATTTATATATAATTCAAAATGTCACAAAGTTTTCTCTGATTAAGCACATCGACCTTAGAATGTCCCCATAAATTTTTTAAAGATAAAAACTGTGTTTTGAATATCTAAAAGTATTTTTCTTACGACTCTACAATTATTGACTTACAGAAAATAAAATAAACTTTAGAAAAATATAAAACCTTCTCTGAAATATTAATTAGCCTATGGGTGAATGACTAGCCAAGTTTACTGACAACTGAAGTTGTCTAGGCATAATTAGCAAGTTAGTTGCCATGGGGGACTTATTTGTAAATATCATATTTACATCTCAACCCTCAATTAATTAGTAATGGGCAATACCAGAGAGTAAATGGGTGAAATTTGTGGTTAAATGTTTACTGAGGCGTTTGAAACATTAAGGGTTAAATTTGATAGCCAACGAGTTATCTAAAGTATGGGAAGAGTAAAATTGTAAATTTGGAAATTTTTGAGGATTGAAGGAATACCAATGCTTAAATGATTAGGTGGTGGGAGATTATGATTTGAGGACAATTAATTCTCTGGATTGAGTTTCTTACCACAAGTTGGAAAGTCTCGTGCAATTATTCGAGCAACGGTCAAAATTGTTTAAATTACAAAGTTGCCCCTAAAGTCTAAGAGACCCATAATGAATCATCTACTACTCAAAGTATCATGGTTTAAAATGAATACTTAAGTAAAAAATGAACAACTAAATACTCTAAAATTTTCTATGTTTTAACTTGATTTAAGGGTATGTATGCAAAGATCCTTTAAACTACAAGAAATGCCCTAAATGCCATTTTCACTACTTAAGGCTAAGAATAGGAACCATGAGGGTTAAAATTGTTAGTCAACCTAATAGGAGCTCTTAAAAAGCATTAATTAATCAGTGAAAAGTGAGTTAATTATCAAGGCGCATATTTACAAATGTGCCCCTTTTAGTAACACTTAGGATAGCTCTTTCCATAAGAATCCCTAATAGGGTAAGGTCCTCATCCGTAGGCTAATTAAAAATTAGTAAGAAAATGTATGTACATTCAAAACTTTCCTCAAGTTATTAATATTTAAAACTCGAATGATAAACTCAATAATTCACAGAGAGCTTAAGTGAACTTGAAATGACATAGAACATTCTTGGATTGTTTAGGACTATGTTCTAAATGCCCCAACAAGGTTTTAGTCATTTTGGAGGTCATTTAGATTTGTTCTGAATTTTGAAGAAAACTCATTATTTTAAAAGATAAAAAAATACATAACGAAAACCAAAACTAAATAAAACACTAAATCCCATGAAATTGACCCATCAAGTCATAACCTACAGTAATACCAAATGCTTAGGGGTATGAGTCTTGAATATTGTGCTCAAACCCTTTTGCAGTTAGGAACATTTAAAATGTGACTACATATAAATCATCAAGCTAGTTTGTAACTTGGAGGTGTTGATGGTACGTTCAATGTTGTGAAAGGCTTTTGATGCTAAAAATGAGATAACATGATTGTATTGTATCTCCCAAACCTGATGACTTCGTGAGGGTGTGAGTTGGTGATACTACCTTCCAATATTCGATAAAAAGCTGCTCTTACTTTTTTGGGCTATTGGTGGCTCTGGTAAAATGACGTGACTGACGCTTGAAGTGCCTAATTACCCTTTTGGCAAGTTCACTTGTTAGCCACATTATGGGGCTATGAGCTGCTCTTCTCTGATTGTTTTGTAGTTAGTGTTTTACCCGATGCTGGGCCTCATATACGCAGACTGTTGTTGGTTGTCTGTGCATGCCCCTCGAGAGTTGCTAGGGCCACTAATCCTAAGCTTAACCTCCCCCCTTTACCAAAATTCTTACACACAACACCGATCTTTAATATAGGTGCCACCTGACTTTCCTATATACACATTCACTCATATTTTTTGTGTTTGTTTGGTTTTTTATAAAATTTGCATGCTTTATCTGTAATTTTAACTCTTTAGAAGTGGTGTAAGAGGCGACAGGTACGCACTACTGCGTTCTCTTTCACTATACTTTCCTTATTGTATTTTGTTATATGTATTCTATTTATGCATAAGTTAGTATACCTGTAAAAGATCCTTAGGGTAGAGGACAGTAGGCCATCTATTTAGGAGGAATCCTGCAACAAAACTCTGCGATCCAACAATAGCAGATAATCACCGGTTCAAATACATTTCTTAAAACCCAAAACCATCATGAGTCATATGGGAAGCGATATGAGGATGCAAGCGGACGGAGGACAACTTCAAATGACGGTCAAGACAAAACATGAACCAAAGGGCGACCCTCAATTAAAATTTTTGTAAACTTAAGCAACATAAACCTTTAGGACTCTACGGTTATTCATCTAGCGTGACGTAAAACCTCACACTAAATTTTTGACTTTCACATGAATGTATGTTGTGCGATATAAGCCATAACTTTTTTCAGGATTCCAAGGTTCTTCGTTCGGTATGACGTAAATTCTCCTATCTTCCTAGGTTGTTTGCATGATTGTATGTCGTGCAAATGTAAGTCCTAAACTTTAAATAAATTACAGGAGTGAAACATCAAATAAACATCATTTTAAAAAATATTAAACCAAATAATATGATAGTTTGGGAAGTCACCGAGGTTCTCCTCATAATTTGTGACATCTCCTACCTTTCACTCATTCGGTTTCCAAAATAATTGTTCCTATTTGAGCCCTTCCTACATGATTTTTCTACGACCAATCATGAAAACATAACTTGAATTCTTAAAGATAAAATCCCTTATCTTAATCAAGAGTTTTCTTAAGCGACTTTGGTTGCTTAAGATACAATTAACTATGGGGGCATGCCCCAGTATGGAATTAGAAACTCAAATAATATAAACTCTATCTAATTTTTATATTAAATAAGGGAATTGTCGGCCACAAAATTTTCAAACCAAATAGGAGTCATAAATTTCTTAGTTTGAATGATTGAGCCTACAAACAAGTGTTATGCTTGTCTCTTTAATTGTTGTAATACTTGTTGTACT
Source organism: Phalaenopsis equestris (assembly GCF_001263595.1). Taxonomy (NCBI): domain Eukaryota; kingdom Viridiplantae; phylum Streptophyta; class Magnoliopsida; order Asparagales; family Orchidaceae; genus Phalaenopsis; species Phalaenopsis equestris. The sequence goes on from NW_018164536.1 coordinate 664,666, forward strand.
GTGTTTAATTATTTAAACTATTAAATACATGAAATCATCTAGTCTTATTTTTCAAATCAAAATATTATTTTCAAAATCAAAATTCATTCGTAGTTATCCATCTAGTCTTATTTAGGGTGATCCAGGTACTGTGTTTAATTATTTAAACTATTAAATATATGAAATTCATCTAGTCTTATTTTTCAAATCAAGATATTATTTTCAAAATCAAAATTCATACGTAGTTATCCATCTAGTCTTATTTAGGGTGATCCAAATATTTCAATTGATTTGTATTCTTTTTGTGTGAGTTGTAATGGTATTTTTGATTTAAATGACCGTTTTATTTTTCAATAAAGTAGGGCGTCGCTCTCAAATTTCTCCCAAAAAGGAGAGTAAAATATGATCCACATTTAAAAAAAAAGAATAAAGAAAAGAAAAAAAAAGTGTTTATGAGTGAAAAAAATATTACATCAGGAATCCATACGTAGTCATGCGTCCGTACTTCAATGAAATTGTCATGTATAAGCGGCGGACCAACTGAATAAAAACTGAAAAACTCTATATTTTAATGCATGACCCTGTCCGACTCATCGTTATTTAAGTGAGATTGTGGCGGTTTATGTGTTTTTGCAAGTTGGGTTGTGTTATTGAGGTGTTATTGTGAAATTATTTGATTGGTATTGTGGCGGCTCAGTGGTAGTACTCAAGTGATGTTATTTCATTGTTATTGTGACGTTATTAATGTGTTATTGCAATATTAGTGTGACGTTATGAAAAAATACCACATAATTCCACAATAACAACTCAATGACGTCAGAATAATATCATAATAACACCGTAATAACACATAAATATTAGAACATATGTTGTGTTATAGTGTTATTGCGGTATTATTTTGGTGTTATTATGAACACCATAATGACACCATAATAACACCACAATAATACTATAATAACACCATAATAATACTGAAATAACACCAGTCGAATATCACCACAGAATTGCCGCAATACCACACAAATAACCCTCAAATAACACTTCAATAAACATTTGAAAATTTGCTTTCATCAGTTAATATTAATAGATTTTTTT
>NW_018164536.1:672060-684575 GCF_001263595.1 Phalaenopsis equestris
TATTGAGAGAGAGAGAGAGAGAGAGAGAATGAACATTACTGTGCCAAGTCTTAGTCATGAATTGATTTTTCTATTTATAGTGGAGATGGTATTAAATTTGTTCCCCTATTTTAAAAAGGTCCATACTAGAGTATTTCTTGTATTTTGCATAATGAGCTTGTCGTTTGGTTACCTTATGGCTCAGTCAAATAAGCTTAGTTGGATTTGGGTCGACAGGATCAGCTCGGCTAACAGAGTTTTAATTTTTATGTGGATATCATTGATCCCTGATAAGGAGCTTCTAGGGCTTCCATGGGATGGTTAGAGATACTATGGAACCCAATCTTCCCTTGGATTGACTATGCCAGATGGTAGACTTATTTCATTTGGTAGGTTTTCTTATAATAGTTGGCTCAGACATACATTCGACTTGCATTTGGTTGAATGACTTGGGCTTAGGCCATCCTGTCATCTTTTTGTCCGTCTCGTGACTTGTTCAATTCTGGCCTTGCTGGCTTGGCTCAGATAGTTTCACTTAATTGGATAAGTGGGCCTCATGATATTTTGGTTGTGTGGTTGCGTTTACCACGCTATTCTCTTATGAACCGCTAGATCTCCTTAAGCTCAGTGCTGACACATTCTAATTGTCCATATTTAATTTATCTAATTCTCTTATTTTTGAAAGCAACTTTACGATAAGAACAAGAGAGTTTATTACAATATTAGATCACATTTATTATTAATTAATGAGTAAGAATTCAACTCCCATGGGTTTTGTGCCTAGGCATGATGGGACTCCATCTCTTGCCTAATTTGCTATATTTCTTTGCACTTTTAAGTCAGACAATTTTGGAGTGTTGTGACAGAGAATGTATCAAAAAACTTAGGTGATATCTCAAATAAAGATCTAATCCATTTTTTCATTGTGAAACCGAAAGGATGAGATCACCTGAAAGGTGAAAGAACGAAGAAATTCATCATTAAGAAGAGAAAAGTGGGTGCAATCCCACTGCCGAATCAAGTGGAATCGTATAATTTGTACCTCGGTAATAAGTGGAGGAATGTTCAGCTGACTGACCCAATCATCGACTTGATCGCACATCCTTTTGCTGCGGCACAAGTCCCTCTAGTTGACCCTCTCTCAAATGGCTTCTAAAAATTTTCCATTGCTTTCACTGATCCCTAGTGAGCTTGTCATTTAATTTACAGTATCAGAGTTGAATTGGCTTTTAGGTAAGAGCGGGCTTTGGTCCTGCTTATGGGATTTGATCTTTTTTTAAGTCATTTTTATTTTACAATGTTTCTTGCTGTAGATGATCCTGGTTTGGTAATCTTGGATGACAATCTGATTTCATTCAATGTAGGTGAGAAACTGACTAGGGCTCTGGTGATAATATACTAGGTGTTAGGCAATGGTGATCAAATCTTGAGCGAGGATCGTAGAGTTATCGCCTTGACATTGTCCTTGAAGGATGTGAGGAAGCAGTTGATTGACTCATAACATCCCTTGGGCTGCTTGCACGCTGTTTATACTAGATTGAGAGTTTCTTCACCCAGTTAGCAGAGATCCAACAAGGAGAGGAGATACATGAGCTATCATCTAATGCAGAGAAATGAAAAATATGGAAGAGGTGATAACATCTCTTTGTCAAGAACCATCTAACATCCATAAGACATCCCCGATGAACTAGGCCCAAGCAAAGCAGAACAGCTGGGTCCATTTAGGTTTGGAGGGGAATTTTTGTTTAAGAGGCTGCTTTGTCTGAGGTATGTCTTGACTAAAGTGGTGACATATCCTCTTATAAATTATTTTGTCTTGGACTAATTAACGAGTGTTTTTTTTGTAATTTTAAGTCTTTGTCAGAACAATACTTAGTGTATTGTCACATTTTCTGTGCAGTGTGTTCTAGTTATCAGTGCGTTATCAATACCAGTGTAATTTAATGCTTATTTTAAGCAATTAAAATATAATTAATCCTTGTGAGTTTTGGTTAAAGGGAAATTGTAAGGAATGCTTTTAGTTTTGATGTTTTTAAAAATTTTCTAATTATGTATCATTTTTTCTGTCCTGATTATTGTTTACTCAAAAGATGTCATTTGAAAGTTTTTGATGAGATGGAAATAATGATGCGTTCCACTTTTAAAAACAATGATTCGTTGAATATTTTTTACGTAAGAGTATTTTCTTTCATAGACAGCTTCTATGTAAAGATTATTTCATTTGATCAAAAAATTGATTTACATGGTTCTTATTTGTTATAATAAGATTCATGCATCATCTTATGTGAAAAATGAGCTTTTGAGCCTTACAATCATCTTGAAAAAGAAATCAATAATTCTAAGGTTGAATTAGATTCAGCTTATGTGAAGTCTAAACAGGCTTCAGACAATTGACAAAGGGTTGACAAAAAATGAGATCAACAAGGGTACAATGATGATATTATATTTTTGTCTTTGTTTTAAAGAATTTAGTACTAGGGTATTTGTGGTATTTTGTAAGTATGAGCTTGTCGTTCGGTTACTTTCTGTCTTATTTAGCTAAGTTTAGTTGGCTTTTCGATCAGCTGAGTTTTAATCGATTTGAGTTGTTTGGCTGATTTGACATGGTCGTCAATCATTGATCCCTGCCGCATAATGGTTGGAGATCTCTTTTCTTGTATTGACTCTAATAGCGAAATGCTTATTGCATCTGATAGGTTTTCTTGTAACGGTTGGCTTGAATATTCTTTCGTCTTGCATCTGGCTGAATGGCTCGAGCTTGGGTCATCCAATCGTCTTTTTGTCTACCTCGTGGCTCCGTCAATTTTGGCCTTATTGGATTGGCTTGGACAGTTTCACTTGATCGCACAAGTGGGCCTTACGATCTTCCAGCGATGGGCTAGTCTTTGCCATAGTCTCCCCTTCTCGACATTTAGATTTCCTTAAAATCAATGTTGGCACATACTTATTTTATAATTATCAAAGAAAATTTCAAGTATGACTTTTTTTTTAAAAAAAAAATAAACAATTGATGTATTTCTCTACTGACGAGGAAATCCATGTTGATTGTTGCTAAGATAAGTTTGACTTTAAATGCCTTATTTTACCCTCATAAAACAATAAATGGCCAGTGGTCATGAATGAAAATTCAGGAGGAGATTGATGGAGAAAACTCAATGAGATTTGACATCATTGCTATGTCAGAATAGAAAAAAACGAAAGCATATATAGGAATGACCGAAGGCTATTAGACGAGCGTCGATCATTTCTAGGTGTGTCAAATATTTGAGTATCACACCCTACAGGAGGGATTCGAACCCGTTACCTGAGGGGACTTGTGACTTTCAGAGAAGCTACTCTACCAACAAGCCATGGTACGCGCACACACACACAAACATATGCATATATATATATATATATATACAAAAAAGTTAATAAAATAACCCTTTTAATCTTTTTTTTTGTTTTACTAAAAATATAAATTAATTATAAAAATATTTTTTTTGTTAAACTAACCATGATTGTTAGTGCACATGTCATAAAAGTTCTTCCAAAAAGTTTAAGGAAAATAAAAGATTAAATGTCTTTTTAGTCATATTTGAGAAAAAAAGTGACTAAAATTATTTATACTTTGTAAATTTTATCTCAAATGTGACTAAAATTGTTTATATTTTGTAAATTTTAATTTCAGACTAATATTAATATTGGATTGTTTTTTAAATAAAATTAATTACAGCTTAATTATTTCAATAATAATGACAAAATAAAATTTGACAAAAAATAATGATGTTTATAAGATGATTCTTGTGAATGGTGCCAAAACAATACAATATAGAAAAATAAGGACAAAGAAAATATAAAAAAAATTGAGCACATGCACACCCTCAACCTTGGATTCCCTACAATATAAGCTAGGAGTAGGAAAGACAAGTTCTTACCTAAATAATAATAATTAAGCTAGGTGTAGGAAAGACAAGTTCTTACCTAAATAATAATAATAATAATAATAATACAACTTCTAATTAAATAGAAAATAAAAATAAAAATATACACTCATATTCATCTAGATTATTTTGATCAACTCAAGCTTGTATAGCCAAATTCTTTCAATCCCAACTTGAGCTAGAAGCCGCGCGCCAAAATTCAATGTTTAAGATACCGTGGAGGCCAAAGTTCGAACTCAAGCTAGTAGTTGCAAGCTCGTAGTTAATTTCGATCTAAACATGTTGAATCAATTCAAAACACACAACATCTTATTAATTCTATTCAACCTCTAGAATTTAGTAGTGCCAACTAGATATAGCTAACTTCAAAGGATTATCGACCAACCCAAATAGAATAAGTCAACATATTATGTATCACACCCTAATCTTATGTGAAACATATAATTAAAGGTGGCAGATCTAGCGGTGCAAAGAGCTTTTATCTGCTTTTCTCCGATTGTTTTTCAATCACTCTTACTTGGGAAGTACGAGTTCATGAATAATTCAGGATACAAAAAGGTTAATAATTATAAGATGAGCTATAAAACTTACCGACTTTAACTAAATTTAACCAACCAACCTTCGATGTCGTCTAGGACCAAGTTTCGCCGACAACCCTTACACAGCAAGGATTGAGGTTCAAAATGTTGCCTAGAGATAAGTTCAATTTAAAACTCAATACTCTAAAATTGAACTTGCCTAAAATATAACACTCAATAATTGAGTAAGTTCTCATCCTAAGAACTCATTTGAGATACTTTCCTGTGACTCGATCCTACCAAACAATTAGCATCCTAAATTACTCATTATAAAAATAACTACATGTGTTATTTAATGTATTTTCTTTTTCTTTTTCTATACACTTAGAAACAAGGGTTCAAGAATCAAGCATGACAATCTTGTTAGATAACCTCATTGCATACTTCTTTAAGTAAATATCTATCCTTTGAATTCTCCAATGTTTCTTTTTCTAAAATTTTACAATTTAAATCATACAAGTATACTCTTGTACTATTGTTTCTTGGCTTTTCAAGCTTACTTTAAACTATTAGTAGGTTTATGATATGATTTTATAGATAATATTATATTTAATATCCTCAAATGTATGAAGATTATATATAGTGCTAAACTCTAATAACTAAATCATAAAAATGATTAATGGATCATGCCTTACCAATCGACCACAAATATTTCAATGATTTCATCTCCTTCCAATAGTTCCAAAACATGGATGATCATCTTCTTTGATGATCTAAGAAATCATTAATAGATTCCATCTTCTAATCATAACTATAAATTTGCTTTGAGAGCATGGCTTAACCACCTTTTCTTCTTCTCTCTTTCAAAACTCTTTGGAGGAATCTACATGCGTGATTTCCCGTGAGCTAAAATGTATTGGGGAAAATGCTATAGATACTTAGCTCCCTTATAGACCTGATAAGAATCCAACTGACCTAAATAAAGCCTTCTCACACGAATTGCATGTTCTATATTCCTACAAAGATAAGTCCAACATAGCCAACCTTGTTGCTCAATATAAGCCTACAATTTCTCTACTTAATATTAATGACATGAACAAATTTATAAATTTTACATAATTTATAAGGAGGTCCCACCGTGTTACTCATGTCCCTCCCATTAGTCACTCATTCACTAAATTTGAGCAATTACTTGTGACTTAGTTTGCTAGCATGTAGAGCCCACTAAAAATTCTCAATCCCTTTTACATAAAACGTTACTATAATAATCTATGTTTTAATCCTAACATGTAATGCATAATATTTAAAATTTAAAGCCCACTTTATCCCATGAGACATTTATTAGGGGCCTCTTGGAAGATCCATTAAGACATGCACATGATCTTTGATAGCTATAGATTATGTTCAAGTTACTTTAATTTGAAACCTTCTAGATCAATACCAAAAATACAATTACATAACTTTATCTAAAACCTCTAATCCATCGTGTAGATGGCTAAGATTAAATATAATGATCTAGCTCATAAAAAGAGGATAACATTTTTAAAGAAAATTCTTGGAGTCTTATTCTTTTGATAAAAAAAAAAAAAAAAAATTACCCCTTGCGATAGCTAATTCATTTGCCTACTTTTTATTTCTATAAATATGGTTCACTCAAGCTATTTTGAATTCATGTTTTTTTTAGTCTATCTATCAACACATCAAGTAAAATTGAAATTTCTTGAACTAGAATAAAATATGTTATAATTAAGAGATGTTATTTGAAAACCTTTTGAAAGGACCTTAAAATAAAGTGTCTTCTTATATAGAAATAAAAGAAAAGAAAGAAAAGAAAACAAAGAAGATAAAAGAAAATAAATGAGAAAAGAGAAAATAAATTGAAATTTGAAAATTTGCATACCATATGAAGATGTTTCATATATATGACATTTTTTTATACTTCTATATTCAACACTTGAGTTCTATTTACATGTTTTTTTATAAAATTTTCTTTTTCATGCAAAAGTATAATTTTTAAAACAACACACCACATTTTGGTTTACTAAGAATATCGATAACAACCTTAATTCTAAAGACCTCTGAGATAGCTTGTTATAGTGATTAAACAATTAATAATCATAAATTTCATATAAAAATTAGGGTCCTTATACTAATCATGACGTTGGATCTACAACATTTTGAAAAAGGAAATGTTGGCTTGATTTGATTATGTCAGCCATGTTAGCCCAAAGAAGATCTGAATTAAACTTATTAATACAAAAGAACACTATAATCATCAAATTTTGAGTTTAATGTAAGTATTAACAAAGCAATCCAAATGGGTTACCTAAGTTTCTTTAAGGTGCACCATGGGCCCACTAGGTCAAATGCACAATTTAAAAGTAAAATGATTCTAATTTGTGTGGTGTATAATGGAATTGATAATAAAGTGATGTAGTCTATGTCTGTATTACCTAAGGGTCATTAAGTGATTTGAAAAGGTCTTAATATCACATACTAATTATTACATAGCATGAACAAATCTTATTTTTATTCAAACCATAAGCCTAACATGAGTTCTATTGCCACCAATGGGTCGCACAATGATATGAGTATGCCCTTGTGCCTCCAATGTGTTCAAAGGTTATGTATGTTCTCTCAGGTTGAATATAATTTATTAATGTTATGCTAGAAATTTACATATTTTAAGATAGAGTCAAACAAATGAACTTCTAATAGTTGTGGTAGATTCAATTGAAGTATACCATTATGTAAAAAATGTTCACAAATGAGTGTGTGATTGATTAAATTGTATTGTGATGAAAATTATATACCACCTCATAGATATTGGAATTCGTAGGTACAAATATTAAATTTATTAACATATTATTTGAAGAGTAAAAATAATTTATTAAAGAGTAGAAAAAGAAACCAAATAACAAGTGTTTATAAATTATTTAATCTATTAAGAGAAATATCAAATGTCTAGGTGGAAAGCTCTATGTAGCTTTCCCATGCTTACTTCTATCTTTGAGATCAATTTAATTTTATAATTTAGATAAAAATAAGAATCAAAAGGATTACACTGTGGTATCATTGCAAATACCACAAAAAAGGGAACCAAGCAAAGTAAAGTAGAAATGAGTACACAATAAATAGAAATTATGACACAAACAATATCACATAACACATGTGACTAACCAATCTAAGACATACGGGAATAAATTATTTAACAAGGTTTCTAACATGAAATTAAAACATGATGTTTTATAACTATAAACATAATTCTAAACAAACTGCATGAACAGGTTCAATATCTAAAGTGTAAGCAAGTCAAATTATATTATCAAGCTCCTAAAATATGTGAGATTTAAGTGGTTCTAGGTATTCTAATAGGCAAAGCATACACAATCACACCAATGAATAAAGGAAATATTTTGGGTTGCTTCCAAATAAGCACTTAGTTTAACGTCATCACCCTGACACAATCATAATCATGCATATAAACAATAAAACAAAACATACAATCTCACAACAAGATAATATTTGAACTTCCTCCCAAACAGTGCTTGATTATAGGTCATCAACCATATAGTGTAAAATCAAGTCTTAAGGTTTTTCCATCATCAAATATCAAATTTTATAATCCTCGATCTCTCACCTAATGTTTTAATTATTTTTGATATTTTTCTATCGCTTTATGTTGTGATCTCATATGTTCCTTCTTTTTAAATATTAACTCTTTCTTTTCTGATTCTCATTCAAAGTTCAAGTTCCAATATCAAAAATTGGTCAGAGATATAAGTAGGGGGTGGTATAAGACATGAATTTGAAAAGTCACTTCCTCATTTTGTGTTAACTCCCTTTTTTGTAAGTCAAAATTAGTCCCATCAATTGCAATAAAAGGTCTACACAAAATAATAGGAATCTCAGTATTTTCATTCATATCAAACATAATGAAATCAATAGGGAGGATGAATTTCTCTACTTTCACCATGACGTATTTATAATGCCCCTTGAAATATTAATGAATAAATTAGCTAATTGAATGGTCAATTTTATAATGCCCCTTGAAAATATTAATGAATAAATTAGCTAATTGAATGGTCACTGTGGTGGCATGAAATTCTCTTAGTCATAGTCTTTTAGACACTAAAAAAGGTATTATGTTTATGATTGATCCTGATTCACATAATGTCTTTCCTATAAGCTTGTCTTCTATAATGCATGGAGTGATAAAACTAGATGTATCTTTTAGTTTTAGAGAGAGTTTAATTTGAATTATAGCCCTGCAGTCTTTTTGTTAAAGCCACAATTTTAAAGTATGAAATTTGTTTTTCTCGATTAAAAATGCCTGCATAAATTTCATAAAATAGGGCATTTGTTCAAGTGCTTCAGCTAATGGAATGTTAATATTGATCTTCTTGAATAATTCTAAGAACTTAGAGAATTGTTGGTCCAATTTTTATTTAATCAACCTTTGAAAAAAAGGTGGTGGTAGTTTTTCCTATTATATCATGGGTGATGAAGGTATTTTTTCAAAGTTAGAGGTAAAATTTTCTACAGGTCTATCAGGATCAGACTAAGACTTCTCTATTCTAGGCATTTCTACTCTTGGCTCATCAAGCTCCTTCCCACTTCTAAGTCATATAATATTGTAGCGCTCCATACTATGGTGCTTTGGATTCACCTCTATATTATTAGGTAACGACCCTCCGGGTCTCTGACATAATGAGTTAACTATTTACCAAATTTGTGTTTCAATAATCTATATGGCTACACCATGTCTATGAATTTGATTCCTCATGTTCAGTGCCACTTCTTCTAATGAGAATTTTGTGCCACTTCTTCTAATGAGAATTTCTTCTCCTTAAAATGACGATCTTAAGTGAATGCAACAAGGAAGGTAAGTCTTAGGTTGCTACTAACTTGGTTATTCCAATTACCTTCAGAGTTGGGTCGGTTACTACTCTATTATTAATTTCCTACTCATTGGTCATTATTATTCCAGTAAAATTTAATTAATTCTTCCAACTTGGGTGGTAGATGTTAGAGTTCAGGTATTGAACCTATCTCATATAGTGTTCATAGTTTCTAAAGAAGTAGTACAAGAATCTCGTACTGGTATGTAGGCTTTTTCATTACTAAGTAGTGATCCTTAAAGGCCTATATTACCTAATTTTTTATAAATGTGAGTTTAAGATTGCTGAGACATTTGTGTCATGGGCACTAGCTGCTTTCCTAGGGCTAGCTCTATCTGAAAGCCATTGGAAATTATTCATAGTGATCTCCTTGATTAGTGAATAAGCTTCTTCAAAAGTTTTTGACATGAGTGCCTTCTAGCTAGAATATTAATTATTAACCTCAGCGAACCCACCAACTCATTATAAATTGTATGAATTATAAGTGAATCTAGTAAGGAGTGGTGAGAACATTTCTTAAGCATCTCTTTAAACCTAACCCAAGCCTCATAAATTGATTCATCATATAACTAAGTGAAATATGTAATGGTATTCCTAGGTTTGGTAGATTTTAAAGTAGGTAAATACTTTTTATGAATCTTTTAGCATGGGTAGTCCAATTAACCAAGGATCTCGGGGCTAAAGGATTCAAAAACCTTAGTTTTATCCTTAAGAGAAAATGAAAACAACTTAAGTCTAAGAACATTGTCTGAGACATATTTATATCTGAAGGTCTCACGTAGCACTAAGAAAATAACTATATGATCTTCTACTAGTGAGCCTTATAATTGACTGGTTTGGACCATCCAAATAATAACTGGTTTGAGTTCGAACACGTCGAATTGAATTGTAGGGTCATTGAAACTTCTATGGATCTCATCTAAAATGGAGTTGAAAAATTCCTTAAGCGATATAAGTATGATATTCTTTTCCTAAGGGTTTGCTATCCCTCCTAAATTTTTTGTTATTTTTTTAAGTTTTCTAATTTTTTGACAGTTCTCTTTAATTCATGGTTGTAATGCACAAGTTTAACTAGTCTAGTCTTATACATACAAGCTTTGAACTAGCAAGCGAGACACCCTAAACTAGAGCAAAGCACAAATGCAAGCAACATTCACATAAAATAAAGTAAACAAGGAGAATACACAAAGGTAAAAACAATTAAAACAAAAATAATGTTTTTTTTGGATTTTATAACACATAGATATTTAGTGAGCTATAGAAGAAGTACAACACGACAAGTTTCAAGATTAAACCCTAATGGTCCAACTAAAGTTTTCTTGAAATTGTAATCTCAACATAGTTCTCCAGCAATGTTGCCAAAAACTTAATATGAACAAAATACTATGAAACACTGGTGAATCACAAAGTATAAGTGTCGACCAAGTAGAATACAAAACTGGGTCTGTGCATTGATCCCATAAAGAATAAGTAAAATTCTGATATTAAAAGAGTCTAATCTACTGATTTTGAGTCTAGCTTAAATGTTTAAAATTTGTTGATTTTAAATGTTTTAATCCTAATTTTTGCAAAACATAAATCATGTAATTAGTTTTGAGATTGAAAAAGTGGTAGAAAATTTCCTCTGAATCAGTTTTATAGAATCAAATGTCTCAAAGTGATTCAAATGAAATTAAAAATTAGAAGAAGTAATTTTCCTTAGACTCTCTCAGTGGTCATAATAGAATTGAGGTTCCATATTACAGTTAGTCCCCTAACCATGTAAAAATTTCAATGTTTGCAAAATTCACTATATGATTGTAACATCCTAACAAAAATATTATTATTCTTTTAGAGTGGCATAGATTAACATAATTGTTCCACTAGCCTTTTTCTGTAGTACTAGTTCACAACCTATTTTAACTTCCTAAGTGATCAGTTTATGAGTAAATTTAGTTCAAAATGTTATACTATCAATTTGAGAGCAAATTACACCCAATCCTAGAATCAAATCATAGAATCACATAACAAGGATGATTCTAATTTGCATAAAATCCATTTAAGGGCAGAAATAAATTTAAATGTTATGATTAATAGATGAAAAAAACACAAATTTCAATATAATTTATACAGTAATAAAGTTAGAACATTCTTACGTAGGTTCTTCACCAAATTACAGGAAGTTTCAACAATTTTCACCCATTTTGAGTACATAACACACACTTACGCTTATTCCCTCTCAGGTCAACTCTCACAATCTCTCACAGCCTCCTAAGATTCCTCCAATGAAGAGTACTTCACAATTGTGGAAGGTTGTTCTCAGGCAACTCCTCTCCGATAATTGTCTTCTTCCCTCGATGTCTCTCAAAAAGTCGAGCACTTGGCCAAGAAATGATGGAAGAGAGAATCCCTCGTTCCTTTGAAATTAAGTCTTTTGTACCCGCAGATCACAACAACAGTTCGCCACCAACAAAGAACTATCGTAATTCCCATGTTGTTTCCACTGGTGTCAGAGTTCTTCTCTGCAACACCTAAGTGTTGGTCTCTCATTTTCTGTATCGCTTGTGGATCCCAGAGGCAACACCATAGCCTCAAGAGAAATGACACCCATGGTTGGAGGGGGAGCATCTAGGTGCCCCAAAGTCTACGCATATGCACCTCAAGGTTTCAGGCCCACTGTTTTACATGCCATAGAGAGGGATTATTGCAGCCTATAAACGCCATCATTGGAGTAGCTACGTCACTTTCCAGTGTACCAACACCATTGTTTGTGTAAATGCGCTGACTTTGATTTTGGGTGACCAAATGCCACTGAGCTTCTTTTAAGCTTTTAAGCCCCATACCATGCAAATGACATAAAAAATATCTAGAAGAACATAAATATAACACAAATAACAAAAATACTACATTAAAAAAAATATTTTATACTTTACACATCACTTTTACAAAAAAAAAAAAACTTTTTTTATTATTTTATGATCTACCAATAACCATCAATCTTCATTCTTGGATCCCATTTTGCACTTTATATATATAACATTTGCCCATGGAATTTTCTCAGGACTCTTTCTTTATAATCATGTTATTCCTAATCATATAAGATTATATAACTAATAGTTTCACCATTATCTCTTTTGTAGGACCTCTTCGAGCTAAATCCAAACTTATGGTAATGTCTTGATGCGACTCCACTAATATTATTGGATAAAAAAAAA
>NW_018164536.1:685235-721859 GCF_001263595.1 Phalaenopsis equestris
AATATGGTGTGCACCTCACTCTTCTTGGCATTTGATGTTTTTTTCACTTTTTTTTTTTTTGTGAGTGACCTTTGAATTTTAACAAGCTCAATTCCTTAAAATTTCCAGTCAATCTAATAGCTCCAAGAATGTTATGATATCAAACCCATACATTTGTACAACATCGTCCAGTCATCAGTATTTCTCATTATGGATCATAGTTCATAATAATCTTTCCATGCATGATTTTTACCACTAACTCCTTTTTTTTGCGCTTCTCTACTGTAAGGTTTACACTGGCATCCTCGGACATTACTATACATACCATTCAAAAGCAACCGCCAATAAGGCTAGTGATATTAACCAAATGTTGTGACGCACTGGCGAATCACACAAATAAATGTGTCATACAAGCAGTATACGGATAAGAGTTTTGAGTGTCAATCCCACTAGCAACGAGCTAAATTACAAAGTAAAAAAAGTTCTAGCCTACTAAAATCAAACCTAGCTTGAATGTTCAAATGTTGATGTTAATGTAAAAATGTCTATCTTAATTTTTCAAAGTAGAATTCCTAAATTAAAGGTTTGAGGTCACTAGCAAAAGTAGTTTCTCCTCTGATTATGATCCTAAATACCTAGAGTTTAAGATTCAGTTGGTGATTATCAAGAGCGAAATTCTTCCCTAACCCCTTCCAATGTCAATAATAAAGTTAGGATCATCAACCAATTCTCTAAATCTAGTGAAATTCCCACTTAACAAGTATCTCCAAAAAGTCTACGAGCAATATTCTTATTCTCCTAGTTAGTGAATTTTATCCTCATTGTTCCGCTATGAATTCCTCTAAATTACGAAGCTCACAGCATATTTTAATACTTCATTTGGCTGGATTGAAGGTAAATTATGATAGTAGGGATAGAATTTCACAGTTTAAAACAAATAAAATTTAATCTCACAAACTCTAGAATTTATTCACCACATCAGGAAAGAAAAAGGTTTAGTTCCTACTCATGCTTGAAAATAACAATAAATACATATTCATTTATCAAAGTAATGAAAGGTGCAGTAAGTATTATGAGTGCACAAAAGAATTAGGAAAAACAATCCAGATTATACCCTTTTACAATAATGAAAATGATGCAATTGTGCTCATCTACTATCCTCACTTATGCCCCCGACAATCTCCAATCCCTTCTTTCTCCCTCTCCAATTTCATCGCACACCCATAGGAAAAAGAAAATGAAGAAAATAACTCTAGAGACAATGGTGCAAGATTGCCCTCCTGTTTGTCTTTCTTCTCCTCTTATATCCCTCACTCATCCACTGATATTTCCCTCGATCCATCGGCTATTGCTGACCAACTGGATGAAGCCTTAGATCGCCACATAAGCTGAACTGTTGTAACTGTCTTCAACTTTGGAGTTACGAGGTGTAGCACATAAGCCTTGAGCACTCGGAATGAAGCAGAGCACAAAATAGGTAGGAGGTGCGCAAGCGCTCTCCTGTTTTGTGCCTTGGCACCTGAAATGGATGAGGGGCACCTATGCTAGCACTGAAGCTCTAGGCTCTTAGGACATGTGTATATGGAGGGGAAGAGGAGCTCCCTTGCGCCTTTTGCTTAGCGTAGGAGCACCAAGCGCTTAGTCTTAGAATTGTAATTGAGAGGGAGAGGCACCTTTGCACCCCTGTGCATAAATTATATTGGAAATTTAAATAATTATTTCACAAAATTCACACATATCAACTATTAATACAATGAGGATACTACAACATCCATCCCCTTATATTCTTACATGCATATTGCAATAAGTTAAGCTAAGTATTTTTTTCATACTAACAGTCCATTGAACATGTGGAACTTAGGATCAAAATACTACTTCAGAAATATTATTGAATAATACTTGGTTGGATTTTGTAAATCCTTGCATATCAACTTCTTTTTGTTCCAAAACTATGATTATTTTGAGCTTCTTATTGGTAAAGTTTAAACCAATTATTGTTAATGCTTTAGGTTACTTTTCTCCCAATTTCAAACTTTAGGGGTGGGTTGCTTGTATGCAAATTATAACTATGGGTCCCTTTCAGACAAAAAAATGATGTTGATTAATTCAGATCATGGTTCATTATAGCATTGAATTATGGGACATACTTTGAACACTCTTCAATATGTGCCCTTAATGCTTGGATTTTTATTGATATTCATAGATGATTTGTTATGTTCCTCGATGCGATCATGTTTATTTGACCAGCTCTCCTCCAAATTTGGTATTCCTGTTAGAGGACGGGGATGTCGACCACTGCGTTAGAGAATGATCTTATTGGATGTGTCTTCATCATGTTTTTCATTATTTTTTGGGTTGCCCCCTCCACAACTCCTATTGAATTCACCTGGGAAGCTTAGAAATGAACTTCACTATTTGACTCCATTTGTTGGGATGCGGTCCACTCTTTGAGCCACAATTATGCACTATGAAAAGATGCACCATGAGTAGAAACCCTAATCTTCGACAGAATCCTTGTCATTAATCTCATTTGGTCTATATGCACCAGCACAATTATCATCAATTCCATTGATGACACTTTTGACAGTGGTCGTATGACCTCAAGAAAGCCCTTCCATGCCATTCTACTCAATCATCTCTTTCAAAATATTGAGAATCCCTTAGATTTATTCACCATCATCAGGGACATATTTTGAACTACCAAATCTAGTTTCTACTCCTTTAATGCATTATGACTACAAAGAAAAAACACCTATGTTAGAAATCATAGGGAGAAGTTTCAGTTTAAATGAAGGTCACTAATGGAGGAAATGAGGTGAGGGAGAACTTTGAAAATATGACACACAAATAAACATATATTTATAGAGTTTAGAATGGGAGAAAGTGCAAAACCCTTGACTTTTTGCCTTATTATAGCCATCCATGTGTCAATTGCAGAGGAAACAACAAATAGTTTGTTTAAAGTGCTAGATTAATATGAGAAAAAGGTATGGAGGCTTTTTGTCGAGCAGTGCTAGAGTTTCTACTTAGCAGTTACATTCTCCAACCTTCTTTCTTTCTTTTACTCTCATCCGGTTTCTAACCAAGGCATGTAATGCCCAAGTTTTATACTTTGTCATTATTACTAGTGAGCTAAGAGGCTATTTCTTCTCAACCTTAGGGCTTCGACAAAGATTCTCCCTATCGCCTTACCTCTTCACATTTGTTATGAATTCTCTAGACTGATGGATGTGCACTGCAACAATTCTTTTTATATTGTCATTATTATTTATGTATTTCACACCTTATGTGTATTGATGGCTTGCTGTTTTTCGGTTCTACCAATCAAATTCTGTCAATTACTTATCGTCCTCTAAATGCTTTCAACTAAGCCACCATCTTACTACAAAACCCAATAAATCTGGCATTTATTTCTCAAAATCTATGAAAGAGCACACCAAACAATAAATTGTATTATACTTGGATTCTAACATAGGCCTCTTCCTTAGGATTACCTTGGCATTTCTATAAACTCCTTTAAACTAAAAACTTTTGGTTGCCCTAAAATTTTGGAGTGATTGCAATGTCGGATCCTCGGAAATTGGAAACAAACATTATTTACCTTCTATGGCATATTCCAATTAGTCAAGATCACCATTTGAAAATATCTTCATTACTGGCTCCGCGCGACCACTATCTCTAAAGGCTTAAGGAGACACATCATCTATAATTAAGAAACTCGTCCTTCACCGCAATGGGATTGTTAAGAAATTACATGCAATCGCTTGAAGTACTACAACTAAGGCATTGAATTGTGGGAACTTGGTTCATCCAAAATTAGACACCCTTAATCTGATGTGCAAATCTAAACTCATATGGAGATATTATAACTCCAAATCATCTATTTTTTCTTTAATCTATTAACAGTTGTGGCACTATCTGTATAAAGATGATCATTAAATCATTCCATTTTGGAAGGTCTTAATACAAATGGTAACTAGAATAAGAAAAAATGTCTCTTTTTAAGGTTACTGAGCACAACAAACTACCCTTGTTCTTTGATGCTTTCTTGGATGGCTCATCCCTTTATAAACTGTTAGAGAATTATGATTTTTCTTGGTTCTTTTGTTCTCAAGATACTAGAATTTGTGATGTTATTTCTAAAAAAAAGTAGCAACTGCCTTGATATTTGTATTCAAAAGATTACTAAAATTAACATATGGGATACTTCTCTTAAATGTAATTGGAAAGGAAAGAATTAAAACTCTCATAGAGAGGCCCTCTCTTTTGCTTATGTGGAGCATTCTAAGATTGACTGGAAGAGATTTCTATGGTTAAAAATTTTACTCTTTTAAATTTGTTATTAGTGCTTGAAAGATTCTTATTAGTGATTTAAATACAAAAGATGCTTTGCTCTTCAAAATAGTGAGCTTAATGATGACACCCATTGTAGCTTTTGCAACTATTCTATCGAGAAACACACATTTATTTTTTGAATGCACATTTTTATCATCTTTATTCAAATCTTATACTCTTGATTGTAATTTTTTTTCACTTGGGATGCGGGTACAACCTCTATGAAGTATTGGCTCATGCTAAGACTTTAACTACAAAACTGTCGAAAGATTTTATTTGCTCGAAGTTTAGGTTATAAGCGGTTATTTGTCTGTTAAAAAAAATAATAGAATTTTTATGAGCAATAATTCATCCTTGAAAAAGATTCATTTTACAATCAAACAAAAATGCAAAAATGGAAGAGCAATACTAAATACCGGCATGCATCTCTAGCTGATACTTCAGACAAATTTAATGCATTTTATGACTCATTGTGCGTATATATCTACAGCTAAGATGTTTTCAGTCCCATTCAGTTTTCTATGAGCATGTGCCACCATTAAATTTTGCTTTCTTGGCCGGAAAAACTTCTCAAGACATATTTTGTACTATTGTTGGGTTTTAGTTTGCTCAGTGCATCCCTTTGTGATTTTCATCTTCTGCAATCAATAAAAAAAAACGATGCAGCTTAAACGTTTTTTACTTTCACGGTTAAATTTCGACTGAATACAGCATCCATTTGCTCTCTTTTGCAGGGCATATTTGAGTTACTCTCCTTATCAGGATCATTCATGCCAAATGAAAATGGCGGAACAAAGAGCCGTTCTGGTGGGATGAGTGTCTCATTGGCAAGCCCTGATGGACGTGTTCTTGGAGGAGGGGTTGCTGGTCTTTTGGTTGCTGCTAGTCCTGTTCAGGTACAACCATTTTCCTCAAGCAAATTTGTTAAATCCAGATTTACAGGATTTACTAAATCCTATTCAAGATAAATCCCATGTATTTACATGTTTAACACATAAATTTCCCGCTCTACGTTTATACCGCCCAAATTTTTCATATCACATAAAAAATATCACTTTTTTAACTTTTCATGCATAAGGTCGTAGTGGGCAGCTTCTTGCCTGGCTACCAACTGGAGCAGAAAACAAAGAAACCAAAACAGGAGACATCAGTCGCCATGCCGGCAGACACAGTTAGAATGTCCAACATGGAGATGGAAGATACTCACACCAGCGGCGGACAATCACAGCAGTTTGCTTCTGCACCAAAACCAAACCTTACTACCTCATCTTCCCTTAAAGGAGAGAACTGGTCTGCTTCTCTTCATTCTTCAGTATTTGACACTAGAAACTCTGCTACTGATATTAACGTATCACTACCTGGAGAATGAGATGTTTACTGGAATCAAATTCTTTTTAGAGCGATGTGTCTTATTGACAGGGAACCTGCCTCTTAACGTGCTCCGCAGCTAATTAATCTCAAACTTCCAAGTTCAGCTCCTTCGGTTTGCCATTAGCTTTATCGAACAGCTTAATTGATTTGTGACATGAGTGCTTTAAATTTATCTTCTTCTTTTTTTTCCCGAAGATTTTGTTGGAATTTATTGTAGTTAATGGTTTCCATTCCAGTTTTTCTTGAACTCAATTGATTTTAGTTTTCTTATTACTTGATTTTCATGAAATGGAACTTTCAAATTACTAGCCGTTGGAACTTTTGGTTCTTGTACTTTATGAGATGTTGTAGCAAGTACTTCCTGAACAATGAAGCTGTAAAGTGAAAAACCGGTCCAGGTGACTGCTCATAACCTTTGTTGCTTAAAGAACACACTTAAAAATGAAAATTTTGGATTAATGTGCATTTCATTGAATATTTAACACTCAAATTATGTATTTACTCATTACAATTAAAATTTTATATGGTCTTATAAAGCATCAGTCTGTTAACTCCAACTATAGGTCTGTTTGATAGAATTATTAAATATTATATTAAAAAAAATTATACATGAGTGCGCCATTAAGTCTCATAATGATTGGTGTTACTAAAAATTATTCTAAATAGCAACGTTTCTTTGAACATAATTGAAAGCATGTTATGTAAACATTATAGTTGTCATAACATTATAGTTGTTTAAACATTGAAGTGGTTGCGCAATTACACCAAAAAGACCCCTCCTTAAAATTTCAATGTTATGTCTATATCTAACAGATGTGTATTGATTAGTTACTGTTATTTGATAGTTTTAATTGTAAAACTTGATGTAGTTTGAGTCCGAACACCAAAAGCAATATTATTTCCTTATCGTGAGACAAAATTTGATGGTTAACTTGTGCATTAATTTAAAAAGATTTCAGGGTTGTAATTGAAAGTCCTTATCATATGATGAGTGCTATTTATGCAAATATGCAATTTTGTATATTATATAAATTAAAAATGAACTGCAAAATCTCAATAAAAAAAATTTAGCCCCAATTATTTAAAAAAAATTTCTGTGGGTTTTTGCTAGCTTCATCCATAAAAATTTTAAAACTTATTTTTAAGATCAAAGTAAAATAGCATCCATACTAAATTTATAGTTCTACACTCACAATTCAAAACAGAAGAAAACTTCTTGAAAAAACAAAACTGCCTTCAAAATAGCACTCTGATGCGCATTGTGCCCAAGAATGTTATATAAAGCTATATTTAGTTTTGAGCATGTTCATATCATCATCAACAATATGAAAGCTAACGCCCTTGCTAGAAGTCTTTAAGGACTTGTTTGAATGAAGTTCCTTTAAAAGTCACTGTCTGTGGAATGGGCATTAACATTTGCGGTCTAAAACAGTGAAAAAACTGTCATTCTGTTGAGACAGCTTTGGGAGATGTTGTTTTACCAAACAAAAGCAAATCCACACCTTGGTGTTCACTGCAATAAAATGGAGCTTCACTGTCTTCTCAAACTGAAACCTAAACTAAAGCCAAATTCAGACTGGTAGCCCTATATTTTTTTATCAAAATAACGCGAGAGCCGCTTAAACATGTATGCTCTTTAACTTGAACCTATTGTTCTCCTCATCTTCACTACGAATATCATTCTTTCTTCCTATTAAGCCACGCCGCAAACATAACATGTATTTACATATCTAACACCCATATTTTAATTGTTAAATTTATGCCACCCAATTTATGCATGTAAAGATGTGTTTCACCTTTCAAAATTTAAAATAGTAGTTTTTTTTTTCTGGGATATGAAATATTTGGGTGGCATAAATGTTGAAATGTAAAATTTAAGTTTTACAGGTGCAAATTCAAAAGAATTGGATGGTATATGATTTTCTACTATAATTTATTAGGAAAAAGTCTCACCTAACTTAAATTATGGAGGCATCAACTTGAAGAGTGAGAATGATGTGATTGCCTGTAAAGTTGTATGGGCAAAAGAGAGGCTTTTGGTGTTGTTTAGAAACTGGTGGTGCTAGATTTTGAAGGGATTATGGATGGAAGTTGAGACATGAAAGTATGGTAGATTATGAGAGAGCTTAAATATGGGTTCCTTGTTGGTGCTATGCTAGGGTTTGAAATAATTAGGTGTGGTTTTAAGCTTTATTGAGAGTGTGGCAATTTGTTTCGAAAGAATTGCAAGAGTTTGGATTAAATGGTGGGAAGAAAGAAGTGATTAGGGATAAGGTTAGGTCGACTATGGGAGTGCTAGTTTGGCTAAGGGTTGTGTTAAGGGGTTTGGCCAAGAAAGAGACAAAGGAGAAAGAGCATTCTTTTTATACTAATTATCAGCCCAATATTAATCAGGTTGGTCAAATTCAATTAAACGTTGATGATCAAATTTCTTCTACGAGTTGGAATAGCTCCAGTGACGTACAAGATTAGAAAGGGTCGTCTTAGATGGTTTGGTTATATTAAACGTCGACTATCTGAATGACATGTCAGAAGAGTAGATGTATTAAATTTGACTTACGTCAAGAGAGTTAGAGATAAACCTAAAAAGGCTTGGGCATGTTGTATAAAAATTATCTTAATTTATTAAAATTAAATGAAAATAGAAAACTCAATAGGACACAATAGAGAAAAAGGATTCATATAGCCAACTCCATTTAGTGGGACAAAAGTTTCTTGTTGTTGTTATTGTTGTTGCATTAAGCTAACCCTTCACATGCTACTGTAAAAAATTTCAAATGTAGAAGCTACCATTATCAACACTACTATTGTTGCTGATAACTTTATTATTTTCTCTATTGAAAGATGACATAATCAAATTCTAATGGTGGCTCCTCCTAGTATTAAGCATTTAAATGTTGTTGTCAGTTACAAACTCTCCTCAAACATGGAATTACCCATCATTTTATTGTTCAATTGATACAACTTTAGGGCTCCTAAAAGGTGCTTGGGATACAAATTTAGAGTCGAAGTGGTTGTGGAATAATAGAGGAATAAAATATGTGTGGTCAACGATGATTGAAGGTGGATAAACGATGAAATATGCTATTAAACAACATATTTGAATTCTTTAATGGTTGACTTACTGAAAATAATGCGGACAACGAAAAGACATGGTACTGGTTATGAGGAGTTTCATCTTTTATTCTTGAACAAGATATACACACCACTTACAAAAGAAAGATGATTCAACACTCCTAAAACAAGAAATCAAATATTATAATCTCTACAATACTCAAAACTAAGTACAAAGTCTCTCAAATAAAAAAAAAATAACACAAATAATTTTCTAATAGAAAATAACCCAAATTAGGAAAAGAAAAGAAAAAAAAGTAAGTCAAGATAGGAAAGATTCCCATATAAATTTCGAACCGAACAAAATTGCCTATTTGATCTTCCCAACAATCATGGAACTCCAGCTTCGATGGAATCGGGCATATCCAGTGATCGGGAGTCACGGGATCTCCGATCCTGGGAATTTGGCGAATGCTCGCACATCATTCTCTCAGGGTAAAAGATGTTTTAACTTCTTCATTGAAAGTTTCTAAAAGTGATCTATCATCATCATAATGAAGCCATTGCATGGTTGCGATTATGGAAGCACCAATACAAAATCTAAGCTCTTGTCCACCCAAAACAACTCTGAAACACATACGTCTTTCCAAAGTCTATCCTGATACAATAAATAACCTTTTTTTTTGCATAATCAGAGCTGAAGTTGCATTTGGGCTAATATTCTAACGAATGAAATCTCTAACCATCAAGTGTGTAACATATTTTGCAAATTTTCATACTCTAATGGTCACATCCCATAGGCAAGTTGGTTTAATAGAAAAATCATGAAATGAAATATAAGATATGTTGAATCTCTCTAAGTGGTAGCCATTCAAAAGGTAAAATGTTCGGGCATTTAGTAACTCTCTCGACATATGTTACCTCTTTTCTGGTATCGATTCTTTGGATTCACTACCTTCTAGAACAACCAATACTAATCCCGTGGGAGTCTCTCTCAAGAGCTCAGCTTAAATCACTAGCATTTCTCCCCGATCCGTTGCAATTTGATACTCTTCTTTGGCATCTTCATTCTTTCAAATGTCACTATCCATTTCCTGAACTTTTTTTGCTCAGTGAAAGATAGCTTGTTTGTTGCACTAAGTGTACTTTTGTTGCATGATCCCGAGATTGAACTATGTCTGTAAAGTGTGGATCTAATACTGTTGTGTTGTCCCTCCACCTTTAGGACAAGGGTTGGGGCATCCCATAAGTTCAATAGGAATTTAACTGTACCATGTTGTCATAAATGATCTCAATCATCCCTGATACTGAGTTATGGTGTTCTCCAAGGGATCTACTAGCCAACAATAGCTGCTCAAACTAAACTATATACTCTTTTTTTGTGAAAAAATGACAACAATAAAGTGAAAAAATGGAACGCAAAATTCAAAAAACAGAAAAAAAAACACACAGAGATTTAAGTGGTTCGGCAAATTGACTACGCCCATGGAGCTGCACGGGATTTTATTACTTTGAAGATTACACTCGTTGATCGCTTCAACAATTACAAGAAAAAATTATATCTCTCTACCTCTTTCTCTCACCTCTCTCTAACTGAGATCCACTAAAGAAAGAACTGTGATTTTCTTCTTCTGTCCCCGTAAGCAAGAAAAAATTAATCCATACATGCAACGCATGGAGGTCTGCATGCGATAGCCAATTAGAAAATGTCACGTGGAATCCGGCCCCACTATTGCAAAATATGTTAAAAACTCTATTATATTACGCCCGACCCAGCTCGAATCCCGCCCATGCACATAAAAAAGCACACTTTTATCATTTTCGTTTCCCTCCAATTGGAAAAAAGTTGTATTTTGTCTCCTTTAGGTATAGGGATTCGAGATATTCTCATTTCGTTGTCTTTCTAAGATCCATTCGTATTCGGTGGACCAGGTTTGATGGAAGCATTTCTTGACGAGGAAATATTGTTGGAATCTTAAAATACTTGCGAGAAACATGAGAATGAGCTGAAATCTCAAAATATTTTTGAGAATCATAAGAATGAACTGAGTTTAGATGCGATAGAAGGAATTCGGCAGGTAGGTTATACTTGCTTGACTGCAGATTTAGGTTTTAAGAAATATTTGTCTTGTTAATGAAGCTTGTTCTATTTTTATCTGACGTGTAATACTAAGTTTCGGTTAGTGTGGGACGTGATGTTATTTAGGTAATATCACAGTGTTATACTAGCTGTTTTTGGAGTTTTCCATTTTTTATTTTTCTTCATAGTTTTAGTGGGTTAAACTGTCATAATGAAGTGTTGTTCTCGTCGCCGTGATGGGGTTAATGGGTAGTTATTCTCGTCGTCGTAATGGTGTCAAAGTGTTACAGTATCATTTGCTTGTAATGTTACTGTCGTGGGGATTTGGTGTTATTTTAGTAATATCATAGTGTTATTAAGGTAATATTGGTTATATTTACTTGGTTTTGTTTTGGTGTATTATGTTGACGTTTAATGGTGTTATGCTTGTGTCATTATGGTGTTATGTGGGCATTTTTTGCTTGTTTAGGTCTCCTATATGATAGGGTGGTAAAGTGGTGTTATTTTGGTATTATCATGGTGTTATCCTAGTGTTATCCTAGTGTTATTTGATATAATTAGACGTTTTATCAGAGTCTTATATTGGTGCTCTAATTATGTTATCAGGCTTGGTTTTGTTTTGGTGTATTATTTTGACATTTAATGGTGTTATGCTTATGTTATTGTGGTGTTATGCGGGTGTTTTTTGCCTGTAAGGTCTTCTATATGATGGGGTGGTAATGTGGTGTTATTTTGGTATTATCATGGTGTTATCTTAGTGTTATTTGATCTAATTAGACGTTTTATCGGAGTCTTATATTAGTGTTCTAATTATGTTATCAGGGTGTTATTGTGATTTTATCACGGTGTTATGTGTCTATTATAGGCTTTTAACAATGATGCTAGTAACATTTCTTAACAGGATTTGATTGGTCTGTTATATTGGCATTGCAATAGTGTTATTTGAGTTATATTATGGTATTATGATGGTGTGATTTATATATTGTAGTCTTGTATTGATTTTCTTTTGGGATGCTAATGTTGATGTTTAAATTTGCAGTCACTCGAGGCAGAGAAATTGCTTCATGCAGTTGTTCATAATGAGAAGGAAGCCTATGAACAATATTGTATATATGCACGCCATATTGAATTTACTGTGTGAAAGGACCATAGTGGTTTCTGACCGAATTCAAAGAAGATTAAGACAATGGACTTTGTTTGTGTTAAGGCTGGTTTTAAGAAAGAGTTGAAAAGAGTTGAGGGACACTATCACGGTGAGGTTCAAAAGAGCAGACACAAGGACCAGTTGTCCAACCATGATCTGATATATCATTGATTTAGAAGGCAACTGGTCAGTTAAGAAATCCATAGAAAGTCACAACCATCCGTTGGCAGAGGATGGTGACAAGCATCTATTGCGTTCCAGCAGAAAGATGTGTGACATCAATGTTGATATCCTCAGATCAATGACAAAATCAGGGATTAGAACCAATGATGCATTCAGATTGCTCGCTATTGAGGTCAGAGGAGTGGAGAATCTTGATTGCACGAAGAGGGATGTGTATAATTTCATACAAAGAGAGAGAAGAGTTCAAATTGAACTAAGAGATGCTAATTCTCTCATACAATTGTTCACTACGCGGCAAGCGGAGGATCTAATGTTTGCGTGGGATTTCCAAATTGATGAGTAGGGTTGTTTGACAAATTTTTTATGGTGCGATGGGATTTCCAAGATTGATTACGACTTTTTTTGGGATGTAATAATATTTGATATAAGTTATAGACTGAATAAATTTAGACTGAATAAATATAATTTATGTTGTGCTCCGATTATCGGTGTGAATCACCACTGGCAGAATATTCTCTTTGGTGCTGGTTTTTTATCAGATGAAACGATTGAATCATTCAAGTGGTTATTCAAAGTCTTTATCTGTATAATGGATAACAAGCATCAAATAACAATATTCACTGACCAGGATCAAGCAATGTCTAAAGTCATTGAAGAATGTCTTCCGCACACCAGATATAGATTATGTCAATGACACATTTACAAGAAATTATCTTTAAAAGTCCATTGTGGTGTGGGTAGCAAGAGAGTCAATGATCTTTTTTATAAATGTTTGAGCAGATGTGACTCAGAAGAGGAGTTCGAAGAAACTTGGGGTGAAATAATCGAGAAAGGAAACCTACACGAGAATGTTTGGTTGGATGAATTGTATAATATTAGGCATAAGTGGTCAACCGCCTTCAATAAAGAACTTTTTTGAATGGGGATCCTATCAACGCAAAAAAATGAGTCCACTAATAAGATTTGTCATGGTGTCTCCAAGGCAACAAGCACCCTCACCGAATATTTTTTGGGTCTTGAAAATGTCATGAAATCTTGGAGAATAAATGAGAAAGATGAAAATTTTAAATGTCAGCAGTCTGCAAATTCTCTCACTGTAAAAAGTAGTCCCGTATTGAGACAGGTTGCTCTACTTTACAGAAGGAAGTTATATTCAATGTTTGAAGCACAATTTCTACATGGTTTGTGTGGGCATGTAGTGGAGTGCTCTGCTAATATGGATTCAGAATTTCATATTCAAACTCTCGATAACAAGGACAAAGACAGACCCTAGATTGTTAAACTGGACAGAGGTAATTCTGATATTACATGTAGTTGTAAAAAATTTGAAATGATGAGCTTATTATGTGCTCACGCTCTAAGGGTTCTTCAGCAAAAAATGTAACAAAAATTCCTGATAAATATATATTACTTCGGTGGTCTATTAATGCTAAAAGGGAAATATATAACAGTTATGGTTATGCACATCATAAGGGGTCAGAAATGTTGTCAAATTCTGCAAGTGGAATCATCTATCTCAATCATATTCATAAATTTGTCTACCAGATCGGCACCAGAACGCGAGGTCATGAACTTGCCGAGAAGCGTGTGTTGGAGGCATTTAATAAACTAATAATCGATGTCGAAGCCATACTGAGTGGACGAGAACTCAGGAAAATTCAAAATCAAAGAAGAAGAAGACACTGAGTAAAAAGCGAAATGTGAATGATCCCACGAAGATGAGCCCAAAAGGAATATCTAATTCAAGGTTAAATGGCTACTGGGAAAAAAATAAAAAAATAAAAAATAAATGTTACCTATAATCTTAATTGTTGCTTTAGTTCGCTGAAACATTACTCGCTAACATGTAATATTGTATACAGGAAATGAGAAAGATATTGGTTCAAGTCATGATAGCGTTTTGCAATGCGAGCCAAATTTTTTTTCAATGGCGGATCACTTTAGTCAGGTTGAGTACTCAATGCTGCTTAAATTTTAAAGTATACTTCTTTCCTGATATTTACTCATTGCTACTATCAATGAACAGGAATTTTCTGAAACACAACAAAACACAACAAACATACAGAGACATATACGAGCTTATTAATGGACATAGATGATAATATATAGAATGTGTTGCCATAATGCGAGTTTATCATTGTATGTAATGTTTAAACTGCAACGGACTATTTATTCAGGAGTTATTATTGTTGTATTATTGTTATTTAAATTGTAACTAACTTTTGCATTATTGTCGTTTTATTCAGGAGTTATTATGGATTTATTATTGTAAAGATCTATTGTAATATTGTTGTTTTATTACGGGTTTACTATTGTCGCGTAAAAATACCGAAGTACAACTGTTGCGTATAAAACCTTGATAAAATTTCTGCCGCTTCGCCTGGTTTGATTGAAATATGTGGCGGCATATTTCAATAAAACCAGCGTTCATGCAACAATAATATATTAGAATACAACCTAAACACGACCGTAAAAAATCCGAAGTACAACCGCTGTGGATAAAACCTTGATAAAATTTCTGCCGCTCCACCTGGTTTGATTGAAATCTCTGGCGGCATATTCCAATAATATCAGCGCTCGTGGAATAATAATATATTAGAATACAACCTAAACATGACCGTAAAAAATCCGAAGTATAACCGCTGCAGATAAAACACATAATAAAATTTCTGCCGCTCCGTTTGGTTTGATTAGAATATCTGGCTACATATTCTAATAAAATCAGCGGTTGGCATATTCTAATAAAATTAGTGCTCGTGGAACAATAATATATTAAAATACAACCTAAACATGACCGTAAAAATACCGAAGTACAGGTGGAACAATAATATATTAAAATACAACCTAAACATTACCGTAAAAATACCGAAGTACAACCGCTATGGATAAAACCTTGATAAAATTTCTGCCGCTCTGCCTGATTTGATTGGAATCTCTGACTGCATATTCCAATAAAATCAGTGTTTGTGGAATAATAATATATTAGAATACAACCTAAACACGACCGTAAAAATGTCGAAGTACAACTGCTGCGGATAAAAACTTCATAAAATTTTTGTCGCTCCGTCTGGTTTGAGTGGAATATCTGGCGGTATATTCCAATAAAATCAGCGCTCGTGGAACAATATATAAGAATACAACCTAAACATGACCTTAAAAATACTAAAGTACAACCACATATTCTAAAAAAACATCGGTCATTGACCAATATATTATAATAAAATTGCGATATTGCTGAGATACAACCACAGTACAACATCCCTTCCAGAAAATCAAATACTTTAAGAACTCGCTGTTGTTAAAATCTGTGTATATTTCATGAAATAATAAAATTGTAATATTAAATCTATGTATATTTCTTGCCTGACATTTACTAATGAATATTCTAAACAAAACCTTTTATTGCTTTTAAAGTATTAATGTCATTTTATTCTGGAGCTATTAAGGGTTTTTTATTGTTTTACTTTACTTCTATGCCATTATTGTTGTTTTATTCAGAATTTATAGCGTTGAACAATATAACCTTCTGTTGTTTGATTAGAATCTTTGGCGGTATATTCTAATAAGACCGCGATTGTTGAACAATACAATATATTAGAATACAACTGGAATACTACAAAGATAAAACCACAATACAATATTTATCCCATTAAATCAAATACTTCATAAATGCCACCATAATAAAACAGAGATACAGCCGATGTAATATTCTAATAAAATGTGACTCTAAAATAGAATACAACCAAACCAGGTGGAGATTAATGTTTTATTCGCAATACAAACACAAACACAAAAATTAATATTAATGTTTAATTGACAATTTATCTAATACAATAAAGATAACACATCAGTTCAATCATATTTAACAGAGAAAAACCAAATGCAAAGTTCATATGCTAACTCTGCCTGAAATCTTGACATTTCTTCCTTCCAGCGCAGCTCCTTACTCCAATCAATTGGGTTAGCCTGAACTAGTTTTTCGATGTACTTACAGACAAAAATGCTGCAGTCAATATTGTTACTTTGAGTTGATACGCTCTTAACCATTGTCAGCCCCCATGTTCCCGGTTTCCTCGTACCAAAACATAGTCTAGCATCTGCTACAAACATTGATATCTACAAAGATTGATGGCACACTTGTTATTGCCTTGGAAAATCAGAATGAGATTGATATATTATGTGGCATAAACTTACAATGCGTTCACATACTCCCTTATGCATTTTGTTGGGTAATGAATCATATATTCTCCATTTCTTATCTTTCAAGTCAACAATCAACAATATCTAATGCTGGTTTTCCACAATGGGAAACAAGATGATCTCAGCATTTTTCACCGCTTCCTTCGTGATGTGGCCCAAAAATCTTAAGTTGTCACCACCCTACATTTTCTGGTAACCCTGCATGAATTGACACACTTTTAATATTTTCATTGACTATAAAAAAATCTTATGACGTCCATTATTTTATTTATATATATATAGTATAAGATGAGATGTATAGGTATCGACGGAACGAGGTTGGACTTTGAGTCCTACTCAGAATGAGGGCTAAGGTATCCATCTGATCATTGTCAATCCATCCATTGCACAGTACGTCGTCCATCATACCCCGATCTATTAGAATATATTTAAGGTTGACAATAAAGTCATTCCTGAAGGGCACGCATAATATTTGTATCACTTCACTTTAATAAACTTGTAATGCAACGACAGGTTGAAGATTTACTCAGTTTACAGGGTATTGTGATAAGCACTGATCAATTACTGTTTGCATTTCCTCAGATATCAGTGCTCGCCCAGGAAAATCTATGTGCGTCTCCGTCATTGAGGAATAAAATGTTATTGCAAGTTATGATGTTCTGGACTTATGTGATCGGTGTTCCAACTGGTTCACCTGACGAAACACTATTCACATGAGACTTAAGAAGTACAGAACATCATAACTTACAATTACAATTTATTATGTTTCCACAATTTAGCAAACATATTACGACTTACCCGATACAAATCACATCTTCGTCATTGGCACCAGATTTTATAACAACCTCAACTTTAGATGAGCGAACAGTCTAAAACTTCCTCTTAATCAACATTTGATCATTGATGTGAATGGTTTTTCGACTACTTATCTTTCAAGATTAGTTGAATCACTAAATAACTCCATCTTATTTCTTCCGAGCAATCAATGAACTCTCCCTTCCACTAAAATGAATATTACATATATTGTAATTTTCAACTTCTTCATGATTCTGACCAAGCCCTCAATGAGTCATTAAATAACTCTTATCTCATTGCCCACAAATTTGTATCAAATGGTTCAAAAAATAGTACTTGGCTTGTTCGCCCTTGTTACTCATTTCCTGCATGCAATGATTTAAGTTATAGAAATATAATGCTCTAAAGAATAAATAATTTTCAAAATACGATTTCAAAATACGAACACTATAGTAAAACAAGTGCGCTACTAAAACTGCAATGACAATAACACCATAATCACACAACAATAAAACCACAAAAACGTAGCAATAAAACTGTTTTCAACAGTACAATGACACAACAATAAAACCATAATAATACCACAATAGCCCCACAATAACATCAACATCCCTCATTAACAAAAATAACACGAGAATACTGCAAAGATAATACCGCAGTAACACTTAACACCATTACTCCGGCCTAAATGCCAGCATAACAGAAACAGTTACAACGACAACAACTTTGATTAAACTGAAAACCACAAAAATAACACTTTGATAAACCCAGTGAAACAACTGGTTAAACACAAATAATGAGACAAATGTCATAAGTATCCCTTCGATAAACAGCTCAACTATTAAATCAATTGATTAAACCTCCAATAAACTCAGACAAATGTCAGAAGTATCCATTAAATGAAAAAGTAAAACTCGCACAAACCCTAAACACAAACCACAATAATGTCTTTAAGATAAAAAAAATATTCTGAGCGAAGCTAAACTCACTTGGATCTGGAAGTCGTTGTCGTTGTCTTCGTCGAGAGAGCAATTCATTTCGACAACTCCAAACCCTAAAGTGGGAAAATAAAGCGAGGGAAACCCCGGGATAGGACTTTTATGCTTTTCATTTTCCAAAATAAAGAAGGGTCAGGTCGGGCCGCATGAGTTAAAAAATAAGAAATTTACATATTTTGCAATAGTGGGGCCGGATACCATCTGATATTTTCTAATTAGCTACCGCATGCTTTCATATGCATGGAATAATTTTTCCCTAAGCAACACCTGCGTTTTCTTTCTGCTGTCCCCGTAAGCAGAACACCGAAGAAGAGAAGGAGAGCCGGATTTATCGATTGCCTTGCGATCGTTCTTCTTCCTGCTCCTTCTTCGATCTGCCTCTGGTTTCAAAACCGAGGCTTTGCATGATGCTCGGGCCTTCAAACACCTTCTCTAGCTCGCCTGCCTTCACACACTCACTGTCGAGCTTTGCCTGTTCGCGATTTTAAAGCCTCTCTTTGCTATGAAAGACTCTTGCCACCTAGCTTCTCACGCGCCAAATCATCGTAGCGAGTTTCCTTCCTTATCCTTAGAATAGAGAGGAGGAAAGCAGGAAGTTTAATAAGGCAAGAAATCCAGTCGTGGCTTCATCAAGGAAGCAAATTAATTAGCAATTAATTTCCAATTATCTGCCATAAGAGGAATTGCTAATCTGAGAAGTGGACCAGGCTCTCAGCACTCCTCTACTGAGATATTTTTCTATGGTAAATGGTGAAGTCTCAAGAAAATATCATGTTTGTAATGTGATGGTGGACACTTACGTTGCATCTCTCATTTCATCTTGGACTAGTTAGTGATTTTACTTTTTATTTCACGTGGCGAAGGCGCTACAGAATTTTCCATCATAAAGATACACTATTCTTTAACTTGATGAAAAATAAATTTACCATTCTATCTCGAGGGATGTTCTTGCACTCAAAGATGTGTTCCACTATTTGGAGTCACTTGATGAATTCATCCAGATCCATGAGACCGTCGAAATTTGGTAAGTTAAATTTCACTCTAAAATTTTGGCTTCTTTTCTGATATTCCATGCCAAATCGTTGAGGCATTGATTTTTCATCATTGAAAACTTCCTGATGGATGAGATTAACTCTCTTCTTGATCTGATGAGTAACAATTCTGGTTATGGGTAACCTCTCCGGTTTGAATTCTCTCAAGGTGGTAAACCTTTATTGCGGTTGGAAAATTTATCTTTGCATGTCTTCCATAATGATTTCATGAACACCCCATTGAGTGTTTCTCCTTGGTGGCATGACGTCTTGTTCTTCCAATAAAAGTTTTGACGTAAAAGAAAATTATGATTTAGGGTTAGATCAAGGGCTATGGGTATTTTTGGGTTTTTTTTTTTTTTTATGGGGGTGTTAAATTAGATTGCATGTATTCTTGATTTAGTTGTAGAAATGACAAATCTCTAAAAATTTAGGATTTGATGAACTCTAAAAAGAGATGATATGATTCTAAGGTTCCTAAAAGGTGCTTGAAGCTGTGGCTTATTGAATAATATGCTGGTAAGCTGATTAAAAATATTATGCTGATAAGCTAGGTGTCGTAGCTATTAGAAATTTTTATTTTTTTGGAAAATTCAGACCACTGCCTGAAAGTTGTCACCGCACCTAGATAGGTGCGGTGTGAAAACACTGCTTTCAGCATTTTCAAAACGCAGTTTACCCAAACAGTCCAGCTGCATTTTCAAAACGCCACCGCACCAAATAAGTTGCCCCAAACGGACCCTAAGAGTGAAGGTGATTGTTGAATAGTAGAATAATAAAATATGCAAGGTCGACTGCATTTGGAGGGGGATAAACGATGAAATCTATTTTTGTACAACATATTTGAGCTATTCAACGGATGTCCCGACTGAAAACAACCAGGAAGACGACAAAATGGCACAATATGGGCAGTGAGGAGGTTTACCACATATTCGTGAGCAAGATACAAATACACTACTTACAAAAGAAAAATGATATAACACTTCTAAAGAAAGAAATTAGATATTACAATCTCCAGAATACTCAAAATCAAGCAAAAAGTCTCTCAAACAAAAAAAAAAAACACAAAAAATGTGTTCCTAATAGAAAATAACTCAAATTCGGAAAAAGAGAAAAAGAAAATAAGTCAAATAGCAACAATTCTTGCAAAAATTTTGAACCAAACGAAAATTTCCTAATTGCTCTTCCCAACATTTGTAGAAGTCCTGTGTCAGTGGGATCGCGTAATTCTTATGACCAGGAGTGATGGGATCTCTAATAGTATGACTTTGGCGGACGTTCCTATGTCATGATTGTCACACCTTCAATCCAGAAGACGGGTACACCATGGCAACACTGGACATGATGAAAAGAATTGAACATGTTTTGTATTCTTAAAAGGAAAGAGGTATGCAAGTAATAATAAAGAGGAAAAAAATTAAATTTATTCAATAAAAAAAGTGTCCAGCTGAAAGAAAATGAGATAAATTAAGGAAACTAAATTGAAAATAGGGAAATAATTACCAGGACCCATAAAGAAATATACAATACTAATACTAAAAAGAAAATTCTAAAAGTAAATTTAAAGCTGAAAAGTCTGTCCGGTAGAGATTGTCTGGTAGGTGACTAAGTGAAATCTGTTATATAAAAATGTCAGCGGGTGAATTTGAAAATCAAAGTAAATAACAACTATTTATCAAAGCATAAACAATAATGAAAATGGGGCATGCGGTATGACCAATAAATAAGGACGATTTACTATATGTATACTAGAATTTGCAAAGACTATCACATGCATATGATCATGGATAAGAGTGATTCAAATACATGCACTTTTATGTAGATATTTATATGCTACAATATCAAGTGTTCTTTTGTACAAATATGACACATCAACCTTTTAACATTACCTGACAATATACAATTTCAGTATATGCATATATATGTATATATAATTATATTTACATATAGTCGATTTACTACGACACCCTGAAACAAGAAAATGTAAACATTAATCCTATGAAAATACACTAATTTTTTTGAGAACTCGTCGGCCCGGCTAACCATAACGAAAGTGTTTTTAATACCGACAAAATATTATTATAATATTGATTATATTTCATGAATCACAATCAAAACATGAGATTATAACTATAAAATGTCTATCATTATTTATAAAGAATTATGAAATAATGAGATTCGTCACATTAAAGATTTAAAAATAATAAATATCGAAATCATGACATGTGAATAATTAAACAATAGACTAGCATCAACAAAACATAATTAATTACACAATAATGTCATCATGAGCGAAATAGAAACTATAGCAAATATATGAACAAAATTACAAAAAATTACGAATGACAAACCACAATTAGCTAAGAATCTAATACAATTAGCAAGTATACTGGCCTTAACTAGGGATGAAACGTTTCTCATAATAAAGAGCAGTTACTTACCTTGAGGCAACAAACATGATATTTCTACGAATTTGACGGTTCGGCTATCGACCTTACAACAATTAAAAAATAAAATTATTTATGCAGTTAAGTTTTATCATTACTCGAGTAGAACCTAATCGACGATTATTATTATTATTATCACTATAGTTATTAATTTATTATTATAATATTTTTAAAAGAAAAAAAATTATGAATGTTGACCTAACTAATAAAATTTAAATGATATTTATTTTTTGTTTTATTTTAATAAGGAGGTAAATATAATTCATAGATTAATTACTTTTTGGAGAATTTACATACGTAGCGCCTAAACCTACCAACTATAAAGATAACACCTAAAAATTTAATAAATAGTAAAAGAGATATCTTCAAATCCAACAAACTCTTAAATCCCGTTTCTCCTCCTGTTTGCTTAAACTCACAGATTTATCAACTCCCGTTGGGAGATGGATTTACGGGATTCAAGGAGTTGATGTGCGTGTAGCCGTGTAGGAAGGTGGGATGAGGAGGGGAAAGACGAAGGTTACCTTTCTCACTGGTTTTGGGTAGGAGTAGGCAGAAGGAGGAGGAGGTCAGGTTTCTGCACGCCATGATCCTGCTGTTGCCTTCCCAGCTAGCCCTAATGGCGACTATATCTCCAGAGTTCGTTCGGTCACAGGCGAGAATTTTGTGCGAACGCTTGAGAGAGGCAGAGGGAGATCGGAGGGATACAATGCCGAAGAAGGAAGTTCAACGAGGCGTGAGATGCCCTAGCCCATGGTCGGCTTTTAAAGAACAGAGTGGCGGTGTGATCGACAATCGAAAGCAAGAAAGGAAAGTTTCGGATCGGGGGAGAGAGTAATCACGAATAAGGTAAGCAGTGCAAGCAAGACCACGGAAAGAAGAAAAAAGTAAAGTCAAGGTTTGAAGATAGTATTAATGTGTCTGTTGTTTATGGTGTCAGCTTTTATTAGATTTATACCACCCATTCTTATGTTGCTTGAGGGTCCGGTTGCAAGGTCTAGTTTTATGTAGGCTTAGTTTGGGCTAGGAAGGGGCAATCCTTAATCTTGTGATCGATGTTGTAGTAGTTAAAACACTTGTTAATGGTCAGGTTGCAAGGTCTAAAGTTTCTCTTCCCGCAGTTAGGGCCACTAGAATTGTTATTTGGTTTGTCTTTCACTGGCTTCTTTTGTGGTCCTTCCTGCACCGGAGCATCAGTGTCCTTTCGTTTTGTGACGGTCTTTTCTTCATATGCATTAAGCTCTATCTTTACATGTATAGCTCGATCCACCAATTCTCTGTAGGTTGCACACTTGATAGTTGATAGACACATTTGAATGTCTTCTCTCAAGATAATAAGTAGGTGACAGTTCTTCTTATCTTCATGTTGACTAATTAAAGGAATGAAACGAATGATCCTGACAAATTATATATCGTATTCCAGAACTTTTTTTGTTCCTTGCTCTAGTTTTCTTAAGTCATTCATGAGCCTGTCCTTGTTAGGTAAAAAGAAATGTTATTCTAGGAATAGTCTCTCAAAATCCGCCTAAGAAGCTAACGTGTCTAGCCTAAACATTTTATGGCGATGACTTCGTCACCAATCGCCAACTCCTTCATGCAACTGAAACATTGCACCGCCCACATTATGATCTTCATGTCACTTTATTTCTCAAAGCCTCTTCTCGATGTCGTGAAGCCATGCCTTCCACAGTGTCCTTGAAGGTAGGAGAATGTGTCTTTAGAAATTGATTCATCACTCAATCCAAGGCACTTACATTGGTCATCACCATTGATTGATTGGGTTGTGCCCCTGTGGAGGCCACTGGTGGTACTGATTGAGTGGCTTGTGGTGTTGTTTGTGCCGCTTGTTGAATAGCTTGAACATCTTGCATGATTTGCACTGCAAATTTGGCTTGCAATATCTGAGTGACATTTTGTGCTACCATCTCCACGAGAGTTGTTATGTTGAGATTTGGTACTCTGCTAGTTTTAGTGGTTTGAGCAAGATCAGTACAACAACAGTTATGGGTGCGGAGACACTAAGAGCATGTACATCTTCTATAATAGCTCTCAAGACCCTTCTTCTACGAGGGGCTGCAACGCCTCTTCTCTTTAGAGTCATTCTAGGCAATTGAAAGATACTCGAAATGAAAATCGATTGAATAACTGACTAACATGAGTACCCTGTCCTCTACCTAACCCTAAGAGGACAAAGGATGTGAAATGTGAAGACACAGGATCTGGGATGCAAATTTAATGATATCAAGTACAAAATATAAGCTCTGATACCACTCTGTCATAACCTAGGTCTAGAAGGCAGTGCACCCTAGCAACACAAGACATCATGAAAAGTATTGAACCTATTTTGTATTCTTAAAAGGAAAGAGATATGCAACTAATAGCAAACAAAAATAAGAAATATCTAATTTTATTCCATAAATAGTGTCCAACAGATACAACTGAAATAAAATGAGATGACTGGAAGAAACTAATTTAAAAATAGGGAAACAACTACCTAAACTTAGAAAGAAAGATACAATGACTAATATAAAACAGAAAACATTAAGAGTAAATTTAAAGCTAAAAAGTTTGCTCCGGTGGAGGCAGTCCGGTAGATGATTAGGTGAAACTCGTTATATAAAATATCAAGAAGCGAGTTTGAAAATCAAAATCAGTAAATAACAAATATTTATTAAAAATAAATGAAAAGGAAAATGGGGCATTCAGTATGACCAATAAATAGTAATAATTTATTATGTGTATAACAGAATTTGCAAAGACTATCATATACTTATGATCATGAATAAAAGTAATTCAAACACAGACTTTTATGTGGATATTTACATGTTACAACATCATGTGTTTTTGTACACATATGACACATCAATCTTTTAACCCTTCCGAATAATATATAATTTTGGAATGTACATAAATATATATGATTATATATATGTATAGTCGGTTTACTATGAACCTGAAACAAGAAAAGGTAGGTACCAATCCAATGAAAATCCATCGATTTCTCTAATGACCGGTGGTCCGACTAGACATAACAAAAGGGTTTAATACCAATATAATAATACTCTAATATTAATTATATTTCACACATTACAATCAAAACAAGAGAATATGACTACAAAATGTTAATCAATATTTATAAATAATTATGAAATAATGAGATTTGACACATCAAAGATTTAAATAAATAATAAATATTGAAATCATGAAATATGAATAATCAAACACGAGACTAAGCAACAATAAAATATGTTTAATTACACATTAAAGTCATAATGAGCAAAAATAGAAATTGTTACAAATTTATGAACAACTTTAGAAAAAAAATATGAATGACAAAACTATTGATCCTACACCAATTAAAAAATAAGATTAATTATGCAATTAAGTTTTATCATTATGCACACATTATTATTATTATTATTATTATTATTATTATTATTATTATTATTATTATCATTAGTTTATTATAATATTTTTAAAAGAAATGAATTACCAACATTGACTAACTAACGTAATTAAAATAATATTTGATTTTTTTTATATTAATATGCAAGCAAATATAATTCAAGGATTATTTTTTTCTAAGGATTTACATACATACACCTAAATCTATAGCAACCATGAAGATAACACCTAAAAATTTAACATACAGTAAAAAAGACATCTTCAAATCCTACTAACTCCTAAATCTCGTATCTCCTTCGGTTTGCCTTAACTCACTGATTTAGCAAATTCCGTTGGGAGATGGATTTACGGGATTCAAACGAGTTGAAGCGCGCGTCGGCAAGTGGGATGAAGAGGGGAAAGACGAAGGTTATATTCCTCACTGGTTTCGGGTAGGAGCGGATAGATGGATTTACGGGATTCAAACGAGTTGAAGCGCGGGTCGGCAACTGGGATGAAGAGGGGAAAGACGAAGGTTATCTTCCTCACTGGTTTCGGGTAGGAGCGGACGGAAAGAGGTCAGGTCTCTACACGCCACGATCCCGCAAAAGCATTTAAAAATATTTAAAGAGACTTAGTTCAGAAAATTAAAAAGAAAATTCATCAGCCTTCCTTGAAATCATCTCTGTTATTTTCACATGGTCGAAAAAAACTCGAGATTAATAATATTTCAAAATAGCACGAGGTGAAATAGATGGTCTCCCTTAGGCGGTGTTTGGTTGCAACTCCGGATTTCTTTACCTTAAATAGGATTTATCATATCTGGACGAAAATGGAAGTCGCAAACAACGGCAACGTAAATACTTTAAATTTGTCTCTCATTTGGATGTATTCATATCCAGATTGAAACAAATTCAATTTTACGGAGAGTTGAATTTAATTTTCATTTTTTTTTATATATTTGATTGCATTTAAATTAAATTTATGACTAAATACTGTTAAAAATATGCTACCAGACATACCTTAAAACTTAACGGCTAGTTAGCTTTCCCGGAAAATCACGGTTTCTTCTCTCGCACAAGTTAAGCCGCATGTTCTGCGCAATATCACAGAGACCTCGGGTCAACTTCTCTCCGCTTGATATAAAGGAGTTTTTAGAAATCTCTTCTGCTTCTCAGCTCTGTATATATATATTAAAAACCTAAAGAAAACTTTGTCCTAACAGCTTATTGAATTTTCTTGAAATCACAAGAAGAGAAATTCAGGAACAATGCTTTCTTCAGTGATCATTTTAGTAGCAGCAATAGCTCTGCTGACTTCCTGGATGAATCTTTGGGCTGGGATACAAAACGGAGGATTTAAGCTCAATTCCACCAGCCATTTTGCAGTAGAAGTCCTTCTCTTTGACTTTGTCATCACTGCCATCTTTCTCAGTCGCCAGAAGTTATCATCTTCGGACGAAAAAGTTCAAGATGAAATTGATATTCTGCGTCATATAGCAAGAATGAATGACACTGGTGATGCAGATGGCTATAATGGTGATAATGGCGATGCCTATGAAATTGATATTCCACATCATATAGCAAGAATGAATGATGATGGTGATGCGGATGGCTATGATAGCGATGATGGTGATGCGGATGGCTATGATGACGACGGGGATTATGATCATGAAGATGATCATAACATTGACCCAGCAGATCTTCAAACGAGGGCGGATGAGTTCATTGCTAAGATGACACAAAGATGGATGGAAGAAAGGATGAAGGATAGGGAAATTTACATACGCAGCACACAATTTTTATGAATTTACATATCTCACATATAAAATTTCATATTTGCATACATAGTACTTTGGTACTTTAAACTAAAGCATAAAAAGATATATTTCACTTTTAAAAAATGATAATAGTGTTGTTTTTGATGTGATATTAAAAACTCGAGTGCTGTGTGTAAATATGAAGGCTTTAGTATGAGATACATAAATCTTATCGTGTGCTATGTATTTAAATGCCCCTAAACTTAATTATGCCTTATCAATGATCTCAAGTCAGCTCTTGTATCAATTTCTAACATGTGACAAGCTGGATACAGCAACTCTGGTTGTTCTGCACAGTGACTTCTTATTTATTCCTGTATATCTTTCTAAGGATGGCACAAATTGTATATTTTTAGTACCGATAAGAGTGTGAGATTCTCTTCTTTGGCTTTCATTTGAATTTTATGTATTCCTTTGACTGCTTCTTGATCACAAACAAGCTTGTAAAAATTTGCTGAATAAACATGATGTTCAATCTTTTAATATTTGTTACCTCTGTAACTTTGTTATGGAGGATGAATTTTACCTGCATACTTATGTCAGATAACTGCGAGAAGACTCGTTACTTTCGGGATTAAATTTGGCATCACCTTCTCGGCATTTGTTTTTTTACGATTGATTTAATTTACCAGTCTACATAATGCTAAACGAGATAAAAACTTAACACTTAGCTCTCCCTCAAACTAAGGCCTGTTTGGTATCACTTTTATTTTCCGTTTCTGCCTTTGCTTTTGCTTTTGCTTTTATTTTAGAAATTATGTTTGGTTTGTATAATTTTTATATATTTTTTATTTTTTTAAAAAACACCTTGTTTTAAAAAACACCTATAAACAGTTCCAAGTGCTACTAAAAATAACAATCATAGTCAAATATTTTTTAATTCAAATTTAAATATAAACAAAACAAAAATAAAAATAATAAATAGAAAACAATGATCCCCAACAGCCCCTAAAAGAGTGTGAAAATACATGGCAGGAATACAGCTCTTCTTCTTAAACCATTTCCACATTGATCCATGCATCCAATCACAAGGCATAAGGAACACAACAACTTTCTACCCTTTGGTGATGACTTGGAATTATGGTGCAAAACTTCTAACCTTAGCAAGTAGAAACCATCTCCATAAACCAATTTGCGTGCCCACTGTGTAACCGATTGTGGCGAATTTGAAACTAGTCATCGTCTAACAATGTCAATACCATCCTGCATAGAAGCAAAAGGGAGCGTTTAGGTTACTAGCTCAATTTAGGAGGTTTTAGCCCAATGAGATATCAATCAACTACTTACCAAAATAAAGATAGAAACAGAAGAATAACAAGATAGATGAGTTTGACAAGGCGACGCTTCTTTTCGACATTGAGCTGGTTAAAGATCTCAGTTACATCCAATAGGTGTTTCTTCTGCTGATATCTGAAATTAACAACATAACCTGTGACTTGAAATGCAGGCTAGTCTAGCATGTAAATATCAAGATTAAAGAGGTTTTCTGAAATGGTACCACATTAATCTTTATATTATTCACCTGGAAAAATAGCATGCAAATAATCTCTCACTCTCTATCTATCATTCTTTCTCTCGCTCTTGACGCGGCAGTTTTGTCCTTTAATTTGAAATGAAAAAGCACGCATTATACTGGTGTCAGATTATATGGCAGCTTTCTGAAGCAGTTAATCTAGCATATAAATTAGAGAGCAACTCCCCGAGGAATTCTGATATTCTTCAACCAGCAATGCTCCGCCTAAGCCTTCTGGTGATAAACTGCAGCTCCCTTTAAACCAACAACCTCACAGTTAACTAAATATGAGTTCGTCCTCCACCAGTTGTCACTACAACCCCAGATTCACTGAGAAAGACATAATTAAAACCAGTCCTTACACTCACCAATAAATTGCAGCTCCCTATAACCAAATATGAGTTCATTATCTCGAGTTTAATATCGACGTCAAGAATAGTGACATCAATATACTACTTGCTAAAAAGTGACGTCAGCCTTCTCCCAATGACATCTCACCTAATATCTACAAATTATTGGATGAAACTAAGAAGCATGAAATTGTACAGAGCATTATGTATGAACTTTTAGCCAAGTACCTAATACACCTAAGCCAAAATCTGTGTTGTACCAGTTTTATCGGGGCCCAAGAAAAATAGAAATTGATATATGTGTCTCAATGGCCAGACAAACTATAGAATTACAATAAATATTGGTTTTGTATACCTTGCTAAGAAGGCTAATTCAATACATTAAATGGATTTGTATATTTCCTAAACTTAAAACTCAAAAGCGGTTAGCATCAATCTTGTGTATGGCAAAGTGCCAAATGAAAATTTGTGTAGTTTCACATTAGCAATTTCGACATCTGCCTCCACTACTCGCTTATGCATAAGCCCTAGCAACCCGTGCATGTCCTCCACGTCCCAAAACCATCGCATCCTTTTTTTTTTCCACACATAGAACTAACCTCAAACCCCAACAACTCACACTCGAATAGTATGACTAACTGTGGTGACATTACCTCCCACAGCCTAATTGATTCACCAATGGACCACACTCCCCTAGATGTTATTT
This sequence comes from Phalaenopsis equestris, assembly GCF_001263595.1. Taxonomy (NCBI): domain Eukaryota; kingdom Viridiplantae; phylum Streptophyta; class Magnoliopsida; order Asparagales; family Orchidaceae; genus Phalaenopsis; species Phalaenopsis equestris. Next base: position 714,625 of record NW_018164536.1, read on the forward strand.
GTTGTTCTCCCTATCTAGCACGCCCTAACTCCAACAAGGCAACAACCCACACCTTGTAACTAAATTTGAAATAACAAAAAATTTAATAATAATAATAATAATAATAAATATAATAATGAATAAATAAAAAGCTGCCGGCAATAAAAGAGACACATCCCCTCAGATGAAACATATTGTTGTCGTTCGATCGTCTTTTCATTCGAACCATCAAACGAGCAAGGGGAGAATAGAAAGATCAAGAGAGAGATCTCGTGCGTGCCCTGATCGATTGTAAGAAGAAGAAAGAAGAGGAAAAGAACATACGACGCCTCTGTCGTGCCCAAGTCCAGTGAAGAAGTATTAGGAAGAATAAGAAGAAGATGCAGAGGACAGAAGGTTGTCGAGCAGCCTCGAAGGAAGGAAGGAAGGAAGATACGGAGAACATCACCTTGGAGCTCCAATGTTATTTGTGAAGAAGAAGGATGACAGTTTCAGAACATATATTGATTACAAGGAGTTACATAAACTCACAGTTAAAAATAAATGTCCACTACCGATGATTGATGATTTGTTTGATCAATTGGAAGGGGTCTCTGCATTTTCAAAGATTGATTTGAGGTCAAGCTATCACCAGCCGAGGATTAGAAAAGAAGACATATAGAAGACCACTTTCGGGACGATATATGGGCACTATAAATTCATGATGTCATTTGGACTCACAAGTGCTACAACAGGTTTCATGGACCTGATGAATAGGGTCTTCAAGCGGTTTCTAGATACTTTTATGATTGTCTTTATAGATGATATTCTAGTGTATTTGACGGATGAAGTCAGTCATACAAATCATGTAAATGACGTGTTACATGTTTTGAAGGAGAATACCCTTTATGTCAGATTTTCTAAATGTGAATTTTGACTTAAAAGTGTGGCTTTTCTTGGGCACATTATTAGTGGAGACGGGGTGGATCAGAATAAAGTCAAGACGATTGAAAATTGATTAAGAACTGCTTCTGTCACTGAGATCAGTATTTTTCTAAGTATGGTTGATTATTACAGGAGATTTGTTGAAGGGTTTTCACAGATTGTTATGTCGTTGTCAAGATTGACTCAAAAGGCAATGAAATTCGAATGGTTAGACCGTTGTGAGAAGGCTTTTCAGAAGCTGAAAAGTTGCTTAATGTCAGCTTCAGTATTAGCCATTCATTTCGGTGGTTCTGATGGGTTTTGAATTTCAGTGATGCATCTCTGAAGGGGTTAAGTTGTGCGCTTATGCAGCATTGTAGAGTCATTGCATATGCATCACATCAATTGAAGAATCGTAAAAAGAACTATCTTATGCATAACTTGGAGTTTGCTGCAATTACATTTTCACTCAAGGTATGGAGGTATTATCTGTATGGAGTTAGATGTGAAGTTTTTACTAATCACTACAGTTTGAAGTATATTTTCACTCAGAAAGAATTGAACCTAAGGTAGAGGAGATGGCTGAAATTAATTAAAAATTATGATTTTGATATTCAAGATCATCCTTAGAAGAGAAATGTGGTGGTTGATGCGTTGAGTAGAAAAACTTAAGATAATTTGAACTATTTATTTATGCAACAGGAGTGGTTCATTAAAGATCTGAAGAAGTTGAAGTTGACTATAGTTGATTATGATGATGATAATATGGCTCGATTATATTGTTTGACGGTGCAATCAACTTTGAATAGCAGAATTGGAGAATCCTTGGCAAGAGATAGCAGTATTCAGAAAGTTCTGGAGCAAGTTCAGGCAGACAGTTTGGAGAAGTATGTGCTAGATTAGAAAGATTTGTTGAGATACAATGGAAGGATTTATGTTCCAGATATTGATGACTTGAGGAAAGAAATTCTAGAGGAAACACATTTATTTGGATATATTATTCACCCACGTACTATACACTATGTAACAGAATCTTAAAGAAACATTTTGGTGGTCATGATTAAAGAGAAATGTGGCATAATTTATGGCTAAGTGTCCTTCATGTCAGCTGGTGAAGGCAGAGCAACAACGTCACGGAGGTCAATTGCAACCTTCACCAATTCCAAAGTTAAAATGTGAGGAGATCGCGATGGATTTTGTTATTCATTTGTTGAGAGGGTCATGTGCTATTTGGGTAATTATTGATAGAGTAACTAAATATGCCCATTTTCTGCCTATTAGATAAACAGGTCCAATTGAGAAGCCGACCAAATTATATGTGGAACAAGTTGTGAGGTTGCATGGGGTGTCAAAGTCTATTGTCTCTGACAAAGATGAAACACTTGCTTCAATATTGTGGAAAAAAGTTCAAGAAGCTTTGAGCACTCAACTGACTTTCAGTACAATATTTCACCCTCAAATAGATGGTCAGTCAGAGAAGACTATTCAAAACTTGGACGATCTACTAAGGTTATGTGTTCTTGACTTTGATAAAGGTTGAGAATCACATATATTTTTAGCAGAGTTTGCTTACAATAATAGTTATTAGGCTCGCATTAGGATGGCTCCATATGAAGCCTTGAAGTGCAAGACACCCAGGTGACAGGAAGATTATTGGAGCTTATTCAGTTGATGATGTTATTGAGAAGATCAGACTAATCAGAGATAGATTGAAGGCAATGCCAAGATAGACAAAGAAAATACTATGATGCCAAGCATAGACCTGTTGAGTTTAAAGTTGGAGAGTTTATTTTTATCAAGATCGGTCCATTGAAAGGTGTGCAACGATTTGGGAAGACATGAAAATTGAGTCTCAGATTTGTCGGTCCATTTGAGATTGTGGAGAGAGGAAGATGACTTACTGATTGTCTTTACCAGCTCATATGTAGGGAGTGTATAATAAGTTCCACATTTCTTCAGTGAGAAAGTATAATATAGATGAAGCTAGTGGCGTGATAGCAGACTCAGTTGATATTCAACCTGATTTGACTTATGTTGAAAAGCCAGAACAGATTTGAATTATGATATGAAAAAGTTGCAAAATAGAGAGATCCATTCTGTGAATATTTATGGAAGCATTGATAGGAGAAAGATGGTACTTGGGAGAAGTTTTCTGAGATGCAAGAAAGATATTCACGTCTTTTCACTCGAATTATGTTCACTTTCATGTTTATTTTCAAATATTGAGGACAAAATTTTATAAGGAGGGGAGATTGTAATAACAAATAAATATAATAATAAAAAAATAAAAATGTGCGAGCGATTAGAGAAACACATCCCCTCAAATGAAACATATAGCTATCGTTCGGTCATCTCTTCATTCAAATCATCAAAGGAGCGAGGGGAGAAAAGAAGATCAGAAGAGAGATCTCATGCATGCCCTAATCGATTTAAGGAAGAAGAAAGAAGAGGAAGAGAATGCACAACGCCTCTATCATGCCCCAGTCGAGTAAAGAAGTCGTAGGAAGAAGAAGATACAGAGAAAGGAAGATAGTCGAGCAGCTTCAAAGCTATGCACGTGCAACGTCATAGTCTTGTCCAGTCCTACCCGAAGGAGGTGATTCTCACGTGCTCCAATTACCAGAATTTAGCGTCGTGCTAGAGGTAAGAGAAAGAAGTCCCGGAAGTGAACTTTACGCACGATAAGTTTGTCGACCCGTGCATAGAAGAAGAAATGAGGAGACACGATCTATGGCTCACTTTAGGAATAAGAGGAAGGAGGGGATTCGAAGTTGTGCGCTGCTCTGTTGAGTTTAGCCTAGATCAAAGGGAGGTGAAAAAAAGAGAGCTCGCGTGCGTGAGGTGGGTAGGATTGTCAACCGATGTCAAGGTGAGTTTTACAAAGTTATTTTAATTAATCACATGAATTAAATATATATGTATATATGAGAGTGTGAAATTATTTAATTAATGTTAACAAAATGTTTAATTGTATTAGGATCGGAACTGTAACTAGCAAATTTAAGGATAGGAGGGCGATAAGAATTGCTTGTGCAAGAAAAGGGAGAGTTGCGGACAACTAAAAGACCTCAAGGCATATTAAATTTTATTAAACTAATTAATGAATTGTTGTATGTGTGTTATTTATACAATATTAGTAAAATGTCAAATTAAAATAGTGCCTTTTTCGAGAACTTTTAGCCAAGAATTAAAGGCTGATAAATTCTTGGGAATTGAGTAAGAGATGAAGCAAAAGATTCAAGAGAGATAAGGTAAAGATTATACAAATTAGTTAATTAATAGTGTTGATAATTTCAATTCAACAATATTTATGAATTAACTTTAGTAATATTAAGTTATCAAACGGCTGGAATAAAGTACGATAGAGAGGTTGAAGTGCTAAGAGAAGTACAATAAAGTGAAGGCTTAAGCTAATTCAAGAGTCTTTTACGAGTTAAAGTGAGTGATAATTTTCTTTTATGCATTAAATTAATACTTTATTAAATGAACAAATGTTTTATTAAATGGTTAAAAACAAGTATTTCATTCATGTCTTAAATTTTGATAGTCTTAAATGACATCACAAATGGGAGAAAAATAATGAAAATATAAAACAACATTTTAAATGATTTTAAATCATATGAAATGAAATTTAAAGGTTTAATTCATGCAAGATTACTCCCAGATGGTATTGGCAGGGGATGCAGTGTAATCGTGTACGTTAAAACAAAATGGCTAGGGTGTACCTTAGGGTACAATTTGTGGATGTCTTCAGGTAAAATTTTGAGGGTATTTTAGGATAATTTTTTTAGAATACCTTCGGGTATGATGATACTCTCATGATGACTATAAAAGAGGTTAAATTAATAAATAGTTCAAGTAAAACGGGAAGAGATAAAATTAAAGTGAAAGTTCAAGGTTTATAGAGAAATGAATTGTATTTTCTTTTAGACATTCATACATAGCATAAGCATTGTAATTTAATGCATATTAGATTGCAATCACTTACTAAGTTATACTTATGGTTGCAATTAATATTTTCTTTTAGAAAAAGAAAAACTTTCATTTGATATGTCTCATAGGAGAGACTTGGTTTACAAGAGAAGGATTGCAGCTGATAGACGCTAATACGATATGTTTGTAATTTTTTTTTATATTATTTCTTTTGGGTAGAAATTTATTATTGTGAGAACTAAGATTTTACCTGCAAATTTTTTGTTATTGTTGAATGATTTAAATTTCCTTATTGTACCTGTAGATTATTAGCGGCTCTTTTATATGTATCGAAAACATTAAAAAAATTTGATAGTTAGATGTTAATACCGTCTAACAGTTGTACCCGCCTTAGTTAATTCTAAGCATTGGGTCAGGCCGTAATAAAATTTCAATCTAATAAATTCCTCATAAATAAATTCAAGTAAAATTTCAGTTTTCCGTCTCTTGATAAATCCGTCATGCACAAAGATGGGTGCAAAATAAAAGAGTCGTCGATCTTTGGTGTGATTGGGTTTATAAAACCACCCTTTTGTCGTTATTCTTTGGTTTGGCATGACAAACGTCCTCCCTCCATTGGTATGGATATAGATACGCTTCCTTTTCTAAAAATTGCGTCACCTAAACTTGACGGTAAATTTTGAATTATCATCGAGAAGAGGATGAAGAAAAATTTTAAATCATAAAAAACTGTCTAAACTAAACCAAATCAAACAAGAAAATTTAAAAGCCAAAGAAATCCAATGATTTGTATAAGAAATTGAACAGGAATAAATGATTCAGTTTAGTTTAATATCTTGACGAAAAAATCAAAGAAATATCAAACCAAACATCATTCTTTCAGAGATGAAAATGTACACATTATTTTCATAACTCAATTTATTCTTCTTTACTTAATTACTTGTAAATTTCAAATTCAAGGGGCAAAATTTTTATTATGCAAACTATTAAATTATATTCACACTCAGTTCTCGGTCTCATTACTCCTCACTTCTCACCCTTGTGTTTCCATCTCTTCTAACTGTCAAATGTTGATGAGAATTAACAGTCTTAAAAAGAACATTAATTTGAAATTATAAGTTTAAGAAGAGTTTGCATTTTGATTATTTATAGTTCATCAAAATGTTTTTTGTGTATGAGAATATTTAGGTTGTACACATGCCCTTTATATTCTATAAAACACAATTTTTTGGGTTGAATCTTAAAATTAAAAAAACAACTGAATGAAAAAGAATAAATAGATTTTTTTTTAAAGAATATCACGGTTTCGTTTGAACTTCTTTAGAACGAACATTAATAGTTGGGTTCAAAAATTTAACAAACCAAATAGAAGTAAATCAATTGCTGAGCTACTTTTGACACCACCAATATGCATAGGACATTGATTCAAGCACCAGAGACAGACCAAGTTCTATTGCCACCATCAAGGTCTTTCCAGAGAGAAATAAAGGAATAACATGATGAATTCAAAAGCATATACAGAAAAAGAAGCAATAACAAAGATTCAAATCCTCACAAAAGCTAATTGCAGACAAACTGAATAAATAAAAAAACTCAAAATGTAGAATATAAAAAATGCATTCGTAAATAAATGTTGAACATGGAAATCAAAATAAGGCATGCAATAAGGGAGAAACTGCAAACTTACAGTCTCACATTGTAGATTAGCATTGGAGCAGAAAAAAGAAACAGCATCCATTGACCCGAAAAAAGGTATAGCAAACATAAGGTTCCTTGAAGTACAAATTCAGGTAAAATCACTGCATTTATCCGTGATGATAAATCATACGGGTTAATGTAGTCAAACTCTAGATCCGCCAAGGACACCAGCTGCAAAATAATTGTGTAAAGCAAAAGCATAACAAAACTAAACGATAACTACAATTCATGGAGGAAAAAAAAAAGAGATTCATAACAAGTTCGTTCCAAAATTGAACTGCCAAAATGATCAAATATAACTGAATCTCTTTCACACAAAAAATAAATAAATAAAAATATAGCATTCAAATTAATTTATAAACTTCATCCAAGTTAGTATTTGGTTACATATTAAGCATTCCAGTTAACTATGCTGGATCAAACTTTTTTTTTCTTAAAAACCACATAAGCAACATTTCCTGAGAGAGAAAAGTGTCAAAATGGTCCCTGACTCTTCGCAAAATAATTATTTTAGTCCAGAAGTGTCAATTTAGCCGTTAGACTATTTTAATATGGGTTGAAATGATCCCTAATGAAGACTACGTTAACTTTCATTAAAACAGACCAAGGACTAGTTTAGCATTTTTTTAAACGTTGAGACTAAAAGTTTATTTTGGACAGTTTTCTGTTTGCTTTGTCTTTCAAACCGCCACCATAATTCTGTTTGGGGAACTGCATTCCTG
>NW_018164536.1:721880-725089 GCF_001263595.1 Phalaenopsis equestris
CTGCTGCTTTAGAAATTTTGGTAAAATTTAAATTATTTTTTTCAACCCGGGTTGTTAAAGTGTGGTGGGCAGCAGAAAGTTACGGTCAGACTTTTCAAAAATAAAATAAATTTGTAATAGTCATCGCAGTTTTTTGAAAAATAGGTTCTTATGTAGCAACTTCACAGCTTCTTCTGCAGCAGTTTCACAGCTGTTTCTTAAAACAGCTACTGCCTACAGCTGCCCCAAACAGACCCTAAATTGACTCCATCTAAACATTCAGAGAACTATTTTGACAATTTACTCTTTTTCTTACATAAGAAAAATAGTCAAGCTATTTGGTTTTCTTTTCTTTCATAAGTTGAACATTTGTTTGCTTTTTTCCATTAAATTTTGGGGCATTTACATAAATACCATCCACTTTTTTATGTATTTACATATCTAACACCTAAACCTTACCTTTTTCATTTATAACACCCAAATCTTTCATATCACAAAAAAAAAAAATCACGATTTTAACTTTTAAAAGGTGAAATACACCCTTCATGGATAGGTAAAGTTGGGATGTATGTAAAAACTGAAGTTTAGGTGTTAGATAGATAAATAATTAGAAATTGGGCAGTATCCATGTAAATCTTCCTAAAATTTTATAGATTGAAAATAAAGTCTCCCAAGAGACAAACAAGCAATAGGAATGTGCATCATGAATCTAATAACAAAACCTCCTTTTCAATGTTCAACAATGATTCATCAAGTTTTAGCAAAGAGCAATCGCATTGTTACAAAAAGTAAAAGTTGTAAAGAAAATAAAAACTTGTGGAATGATATTGCTTGAAATAAATATGAATCACCGTAAACATAAAAATAGTAAGCGTTGTCAGTTTATTGTTTCATAAGGATTCCCAGTGAAAATTACGATCTTGTGAACTCAAGAGAAAAGTTTGAGCCAATTTCCAAAAGCATAAACAAGGATTTGAATCAGTTATGAGCTAATATGTATTTAAGCTGGTAGCAGTCCCTGATGCACAATAACTATCCAGATAGTTATTATAGCTGACTTGTCCTCACTGCCTTATTTAGATCAAGATTGATTAAGTAATAAAGTTATAATCAAAGGCAATTTACTTTAGAGTATCCATTCCGGGGGTTTCCAAAATGAAAGATCTCTCATTTTTTCTCTATGATTGTTTTCCTATTTTCAATTTTCTTAGATGATGAAATCCCTCTTGTAAATGAATGCTTTCAAGTAGTGCAAGAACACCAAACAACATTAAACACCAAGAATCATGCCCTCGTTGTTAAAAAAAAGTTAAGGTTGAAAACAATAAAGTTAAGTAATACATAAGGCAAGTTAGATAATTCTATCTCTCTCTCTTTCTCTCTCTCTCTTCCTCTCTCTCTCTCTCTCTCTCTATATATATATATATAAAGAGAGAGAGAGAGAGAAGTATATATTACCTATAAGGAAAGAAAAAGTTAATTTTTTTGTCTGCCTTCTTGTTTCCACAATAATTATCCTTCAATTGAAAAAAATGAAGGTTTTAAGGGTGCTTCTTTGGAGAGTTCTAGAAAATAAAGGTGTTGATATGACTTATATTCAAGTCATTAGAGATATGTATACTGGAGTAATTACTTGTGTTCGAACAGAAGGAGGATTGACCAAGTATTTTCCTATTTAAATTGGATTACCTTTGAGCCCATATTTTTTTGCTTTATGCTATTTACTAATGATATCCTCCATATGGATAAGACTACAGAAAAAGTTTAAAAAAAACTTGAATTATGGAGGTTTACATTAGAGTCTAAAGACATACATTTGAGTAGATTTAAAATTGAATACATGGAATGTAATTTTAGTAATAGTAGACCTAGTAGTAGAGTTATAACTATGGGTGTGAACGTTTTAGATATCTCGGGTCTATTGTTCAAAGTGATGGTGATATAAGTGATGGTGATATAGACGTGATATAGACGGGGATGTTTTTAGTAGAATTCAAGTTGGTTGGTTGCAGTGGAGCAATGCATCGGGCCTATTGTGTGATAGAAAAATACTACTTAGACTTAAAGGAAGATTTTCTAAGATAGTGGAGAGTAGGGATGTGAAAAAAGCTCATTGTTAGCAAACAGTTCATGTTCAACTCGCCGGGGAGTTTGTGTTCGATTCGTTCGATAAGCAAAAGAAACGAACATGAACAATTTTTTTTGTTTGGTTTATAAACGAACCAAACATGAACATTCGATCGTGTTTGAATCGTTATTTTTTTAATAATTGAATCATTTGTAACTTATTTTCAATAATTTGTAATAACATAGTTGAAGAAATAATATTATTTTAATAGAGGGATGTTATTTATTTTTCTTTTGGTAATTTGAGAATTAATAATTAAATTTATTATCAATTTAATAATTCAAACAATACAAACAAATTTAAAAGATTTCAAACAATTCGAATAATTCAAACAATTCGAATATTTCAAACATTTCGAATTAATTTCAAACAAATCAAACTGAACACTAACAATTTTGAACATGAGCTTATTTCAAACACACTTAATTTCAAACGAATCGAACACAAACACGAGCTCTGTTCGTTCGTATTTGGTTCATTTACACCCCTAGTGCTGAGACCTGCAATGTTTTATGACGCAGAATGTTGGCCTTTGAAAGAGAAAGAAAAAAGCTAAGTTAAGTATTGTTGGATGAGAATAATTTGGTCGATGAGCGGCTTAACACTTGGTGACAAAATCCAAAACCAATGTATCCGCCAAAGGGTTGGTATGGCACTAGGGGGAGACAAGATTAGAAAAAGTCATCTTAGATGGTTTGGTCACACTAAACAACGACCGTCTAATGATTTGGTTAGCAGAGTGGATGCTTTAGATTCGACTTATGCTAAGAAAAGTAGAGGTAGACCTAAAATGATTTGGCGTGTTGTATAAAAAATGATCTTAATTTATTAGAGTTAAATGAAACTATGACACTCAATAGGACACAATGGAGAAAAAGAATTTAGTTAGTCGACCCCACTTAGTGGGACAACGGCTTGTTGTTGTTGATCAAATCTCAATTAAGTGAAGTTTAGTTAATATTGGCTTTAAAGATGAAGTTAGTGTCTGTTGACCTCAATTTTCGTGAGGTCTAGTATTCCTCGTAGGAGTTAGGATCTAGCCTTAGGGGTCTTCCTGCGACTATCTTAGAACCTTAGAAGTGGTGCCCGCCTCGTTTTAGTT
>NW_018164536.1:731022-767252 GCF_001263595.1 Phalaenopsis equestris
AAAAAAACCCTCTTTTCCCCCTTTTAAGCGCCGACAGTGTCTTCAGCCATTACCCTTACTTCCAAAGAGTTGGAGTACAACTGTAATGGAAATCAATAATTTTTATAAACATATAGAGCTAAAACTAAATAATGTTTGAAACTTAATCCAAAGTAATGGCAGTCGAAGATAAGAATAAGGCTACGTTTATATTTTGAATGCTTATGGTAAAGAAAGAATTATAAAAAGTGTACAATCCATATAGATCAAAATCTAAAATAAAGAAATTGACAATTTAATCCAACCATTAGCAACATGAAAAAAAAGGTAGGCACAAAGAGATTGCCCAAAAAAGAAAAACAAGAAAAATCCAAATCCAGAAGAAGAGTAAATGGTGCCTTGAAAGCGATTCAACATGCACTAATCCTCTGTATTAATAATACCATAAAATCTTCGAGCATCAACATAGATATGTATCTTTACTCAACTTCACATTAAAAACTCATTTCTAATTATTCTTCAGTAAATTATGAAAAGTTTGCCTCACTAGCTTGAGCAATGTTAGAATTGGTGATATGATCAAATAAAAAATACAAATGGGATTGCATGGAAGCTCAAAGAGTCAAAACTATTTCATGTTTGAAGAGGAATACAATTTCTTGTTAGAAGTTAAATTAGGATTTTATTTATTTCTTGTTATTTCCTATTTATGTATTCCTTTTATTTTTCGCTAGTTATAGGATTTTTTATTTTTTGTTTATTTGATTTGATTCTTGTAATCTCGGAGACAAGGGTGTTATTTCTTTCCAAAGTTTAGGATTCTAAGTTTTATTTCTTTCCTAAGTATAAGATTCAAGTAAGTTGTATTTAAACAAATATTTCGTATAAATAAAAATATTCTGCTCAATTCTCCAAACCTACACGGTATCAGAGCAAGAAATCTTACCCTAACTGTCGAACCTCCACGCCTGTCTGGCTAAATCCCCTTCCTACAGCTGAAACTCCTCACTGCAAGCCTCCTTCCCGGCTTTTTCCTGCAGCATAAATCTTCCTTCTATTTTTTCCAAGGTCGGTACTCCTCCCTGTAGTCGGAATTCCCTGTTGCAATCCCTCCTCCGGTCAGAACTCCTTCCTATAATCGAAAAATATTCCCTGCAGGTTGCCAGATGCAGAGATCGGCTCCCTTATGTGCCTCGGGTGCCAATCTTCTCCTTTGGCTCTGTTGAAGCCATGGTTGATTCCTCCACCTCTGAGCTTCCGTTCGACGTTATTCTTAATTCCACTAAAGTTTCGGCATCTACCTCAATCCCTCCACAAACCAGAGGACCAGAACAGCACATGAATTTCCTAATTGCCACTCATAAACTCAACGGTTTCAATTTCCTCCATTGGTCTCAAGTTATTTTGTTGCTCCTCAAAAGTCAGGGTGAATTCAGCCACCTCATGAATACGACTCAAGAACCTCCGAAGGTTAACCCAACATATGTTGTTTGGGAAGTGGAGAAATCCATAATTATGTCATGGCTAATTAATTTCATAGAGACCATTATTAGGCGTTTTACATGTTTCTTCCGTCTGCAAGTGGAGAAATTATTGCGTACGGACACCGCATGCATCTCTGCATGCGGCCGATCCTGACCGGAGATCACGGTGATCTACGGTCAGGATATATTTCAATTTTAAAAAAAAATTAAGTGGGGCCCATCGAAATACATTTTGATCGTAAATCATCTGATTTACGGTCAGGATCGGACACCGCATGCAAGATGCATGCGATGTCCGATCCGTATGGAATAATTTTTCCTGCAAGTGTCCTCTGGATTGTCGTTCACGATACCTACTCGAGCTTAGGTAGTTCTGGACAACTATATTAAGTTTCTTATAAGGTTCGCGAGACTAAACAAGGATTGAATACAGTGACCCAATAATACGACTTAGTTGCTTTATGGATAGAAAGTGACCTATATTATGACTATACTTTGGACTCTCCCATAGACCTTTCCCTCTTCCATGAGATTTTAATAAATGATCGTGTGTTTCAATTTCTGGCTAGCCTGAACAATGACCTTGATGAAGTCTGCAGTCGTATACTTGGTCGTGCCCTCTTCCTTTAACCCGAGAAGCATTCATGGCAGCTCAACTACTTCAGTCGAGTCGCAGCCTTAATCTCCAACGGTACTTCATACTTTGTCACGTCTTCTCAAGCCAATCACTCTACATGTGATTTTTTCAACAAACCCTACCATACCCATGACAAATGTTGAAAGCTTCACGGGAAACCGACAAGTAAGACTTTGGCCAAATCTTCTGCTGCTAAAGGTCTCACTATAACCTCGAAATCCACAATAGTTTAATCGGCCCCTACTCGGACCATTCCCGACTCGTCAGACTTTATTAAGAGCCAAGTAGAACACTTGATTAAGCTGCTTGATTCTAGTCAATTCTCCTCCGGCCCGTCGACCTCTCATGTCCGTCAAGGTAACGCCTCTATGGTTATCGCTAGTTTTGAGTATTTGAGTCCGTGAATTATCGATTCAGATGCCACAGATCATGATCGTGTGTTCTCATTTTTCCCCGACAGTCTCCTTGCTTCGGGAAAAATACGATTGAAATTGTGGATGGCTCATTAAATTCCATCACGGGTAAAGGGTTGGTTTAATTAGCAGTCGAACTGACTTTGGAATCCGTGTTACACGTTCCTTTACTTAAGTGTGACCTCTTGTTGGTGAGTAAGCTAACATGTCATCTTGATTGTATATCTCATTTTTCCCCTGATTCTTGTGTTTTTCAGGATTGTTGTTCAGGGAAAATAATTAGAAGTGCTAAGCGGGCAATCAAACTATATTTTTTTCAAGAAAATGAAAATTATAAAGTTAGCACTCAATCTTGCAGTTGTAGTTTTTCTCTTTCTACTGCATGTCCAATTATGCTTTTACATTGTTTTTGGGTCATCGCAGTTTTCATTATTTAAAACAATTGTACCATTTGATGTTTATTGATAAAAATACATCTTCTTTTAAATGTGAAATTTGTCAATTAGCTAAACATCAATGAGTATCATATCCTCCTAATCCTTACACATCATCCTCCCCTTTTTTTCACTTATTCATAGTGATTTATGGGGACCCTCTAAACTTAGAACAATATTAATAAATGAATGTTCCATAATCTAATTTATGACCACGCTCGGATGTCTTGGGCATGTGTATTAAAACATAAATCTGAAGATGTCACATTTAAAAATTTTCACTTCTTTTTAGGCATGGAAGTAGATCAATCATCTTGGGAGATTTGTCTTCCCAAATGCAAATATGTGATGGATTTATTGACTGCACCTAAATTACTTCTTTGCAAACCAGTAGTTATCCCGATGGACCCAATGAGAAATTATTTAAAGTTCTCAATGTCATCTCAATAAACAAAACATGCTACCAACGCCTTCTGGGAAAACTCATTTACCTTGCCCATACGCAACATCTCACCATTGTCCATCAAATTCTGGACTAACTCAAAAGCATACTGAGCTCGAATTTATTGTTTACTCGTCACACCTCTCACTCTGTTGTGATTTTATACGGATGTTGATTGGGACGAGTCTGTCCATGACAATCTACCTCGTGTTATTGCTCCTTCGTGTGGGGAAACCTTGCCATTTGGAAAAGTAAAAAACAATCAATTGTTGCTCGGAATAGTATTGAAGTCGGGTGTCACTCCGTCTTTGGATGTGTGTGAAGCCCTCTGATTGTACATCATGTTTTGTGAGTTACGTATGTTGGACACCGTTCCTCTCTAGTTTTTTTTTGTGACAATAAAGTTCTCATTAACATTGCTCATAATTTGGTCCATGATCATACCAAACATGAGATTAACTGTCAGTTTATCAAAAGAAACTTGATTTTGGGGAGATTTGTGTTCCGTTTGTCCCATCTGTTGGCCAACTAACCAATATTCCAACAAAAAATCTTCCTTACCTATTGTTTGAAGATTTCAAGTTCAAATTAAACATGATTGACATATATGTTTCAACTCAAAGGGGAATGTTAGAAGTTATATTAAGATCTTATTTAATTTATGTTATTTCCTATTTATGTATTTTTTTTTATTTGTGGCTAGTTATAGGAGTTTTTATTTTTAGTTTATTTGATTTTATTCTTGCAAACTTGGAGATATGATATTTATTAAGTTTAGGATTCTAGGTGTTTTTTCTTTCCTAAGTTTGGGATTCTAGTAAGTTGTATTTAAGTCCACATTTCATATCAATAAAAGTATTCTGCTCAATTCACCAAACCTACATTTCTATTAAAGAAGTTGGTGAAAAAGGGTGTAACTTGATTTTTAGTGCTAACACTTCAAAGGTAAAAAAAAAGTGTTAAGGTGATAGCATGCTACATATAATTTCAAACAATGTGATATTGAGAGTGATAATAAACTCAAATATCCATTCATACATATGGCGTTAAAAATTAGGGAATCTAAGAAAGGAATGAAGATTTACCAGTAAAGTGATAAGTTTTCCAACAAAGTCCTTAAATAATAACTACCGTAAGAATTGCATTCCTAGAAAGCAAAGAAAAGTCAATTTTTTCAAAGGCTGGAAGGTAACACAAAACTCAAAAGTTGAACAATATGTATGCCAAAATTTGGGAATCATCATCAAAGGAATCACTTGAGATCTATTTGGGGCAACTACAACTTATCCAGTTTATGCTGATAAGCAGCTTATCCAGTTTATATTGATAAGCAGTTTATCCAGTTTATGTAGATAAGCAGCTTATCCAGTTTATGCTGATAAGCAACTTATCCTGACAATCTGCATATCTGCAATTGATCATGATAAGCTCACTGACTGTTTGGTTTGTGCGTTTGGAAAACAATTGATTTTGCATAAATGACCATTATGCCCATATTTTTAAACTCGATAAATGCATTAAAGATTGACCAAATATCCTAACTTTAACCAGTAAATATCTCACCTCTATGATCATTTTTTTAATCAGCTAAATGATCATTTTTTTTAATCATCTAAGCAATCAATGTTCATTAACCCAACCCTAGGCTAACTATAGAGTCATGTTTACAAGAATTATTTCTAATAAAAACAATTTAACAAATGTCACGTCAGAAACTATGTTCAATTACCCATGCTATGCAATTAACCAAAGAAGATGATCATCATAGAAGTCAAGAGCTACAAGCATGACAGAAAAATTTGATCTTCAACTGCTTATAACAGTAGCCTCTTCAAATTAGTTATTTAATCAAAATTTCAATATAAATTCGTTTAATTGCTGCCACAAATAATAATTTTTTTGAGGCTCAATTCCCTTTCAATAATATATAAGACCACCCTCCTTATTCATCATCATCAACATTAGCCTTATCCCAACAATTTAGGTTATGATCACAAATCCTCAAATTTCATTTAATTCTTGTTGAAAAATGTCTAACCTTCAGTCAAAAACAAGCATTTTATAGAAAGATATGTGGTGAGTTACCTGCACCACATAATCCTAAAGAAATACTTTTTTTTTAAAAAAAGTCCATAACAAAGACTAATCCCTGGACAACAAAAAGAACTTCAAAGAAAGCAGGGATTTCAATAAAGCAAAAAATAATCGAAAAAGAATAAGAGAAGTTTTAACAGATCTTTAAATAAATTTCAGAAAAAGAGCACCTCTTGACTGCTTGAAAGGGAATAAGTAGGGATGAACTGCGCCGCTAGATCCTGATGAGCTTGCTGCATCCATGTCCATCAAAGATTAGATCCAAAGAAAACCTAACGGATCCATCAAAGACCCAAATCGCTCATCTCAAGTTTTTCCGAGGTTAGGATTGACGATCCAGCAAAGCTTACCTTCTCCGTTGAAATCTTCTTCTCATTTCCACGCCGCTTGTCACATCAATGTCTTCTTCACCTCGCTGCGGTCGATACTTCCTCACTCCTACCCGAAACGAAGGAGAGGGGAGCACGACCGCGACCTCCACAGTTGGAGCGAAGGAGAGGCGAAGAGCAGAGGGCACGGGAGGAAAATTCACCCGAATGCGAAATGAAGACGCGGGACGGGGGGTCGATCCTGCATCCCCATCTATTAAGGATCTCAAAACGTCGTTTTGGAATAAGTTATACGAACGCTCGAGCCAAACGACACGGCGACGATTTGAAAACGCCGCCCGCACCAATAAGTTGCCCCAAACAAACCCCTAGTGGCTCGCAATACTAAATGAAATCCATTGGAGAAATGTAAGGGCATATTTAAAAAATAAATAAAATTGATTACTTCGATACTTTTAAAAGTTGGAATAGTGTGGTAGAAAATGAGGCCGGCATAAAAATAAAGTGCTCAAAATCAATTAATAGAAGAGTATGATGAAAGGAATTTAAGAATTTTACAACTAATGTTATATGTACAAAGACAACAGTTCCAAGAGCATCACAACTTAATGGAATTATTGGCACACAACCTAACCAAGAATGAAAGATCTGGATAAACTCGGTTGCATTCAATACATAATAGGCGATAAGAATATAATATTTGATAAACTCCTAAGAGTGTTGACATTCACACAATCAAAGACGAAACACCTGCAATATACTTGAGAAGGTATCGAATAATGCTTAAGCCTACTAATAAGTAGTCTCCCTCCTTACATTATGTGCTGCTTATCAGGGTTCTTGTACCAGAGAATTTTGAAGTAACATAGTTTAAAGATTTATCAAGTGAGAGAAGGTGGTGAAAGAGGAGCCGAAATCCTTGTATAAAAACAGCACACGAACATTAACAGAGCTACCAATGAAGAAAAGGGAATTGCAAACAAACAGAGTTTTCATATCATGGAAAAGCACAATGGTAGTAAAACGACCAAGCAAGGTTTGCTGTAAAAGATCCCAGTAAAACAACACATTTACATGAGAGATCTAGAAAATTTGGCAATTAGTTCTAGCAAGTCAATCTTAAACAGCAAACTTGAGCATACCAACTGCATTTGATACAAGGGGCATTTACATACATACCGCCCTATTCATATGTATTTACATATCAAACACCTAAACTTTGCTTTTTACATTTATGCAAATCTTCCTTGATAAACGAATTCATATCCTCATACCCAAAAAATTATCAAAACTCGTCCTAAACTATATAACGCTACTAGCCTTTATATATTTGAAAGAAACCATCTTTCAGATACGATATAACCCCTCAAATGAGAAGATTTTTATACGTTATCAGCACGCTATATTAAACCAAAATCTTTTGTATAGCAATATCGACGTGAATTCTATTTCTAAGTCCATAAAAAGGACTGAGAACAAGGGTTTCAAATTCAGTCGAAAAATTTCGACTTTTTTTTCAGTGACAGTGTTTTACATGAAATACCTGATAAATTACAAGGAGAAGCAGGCCAATGAGGATGAAGAAGCCGAAAAGCCACCCTATGATAGCTCCGACCATCGCCGTCAATACGCCCTCCGGAGCGAAAAGGCCGGCGTTTTGCTTATCTCTTTTTTCGGCCTCCTCTTCGTCTTTTGCTCTACCAATCCGATTACGATAAGGAGAAGAGAAGATCTAGCTCTAGCAGAGTTAAAACCAAGGAGCCAGAGCAGCGCCGGCGATTACCAGACAGAAATAGAATTCAGAAACCTCATTTGGGCGGTGTTTGGTAGTGGCGGTCAAAACGTTCTTCGCGAACAGCTAGTGTTCGCTCGAATCGTGTTCGGCTGTTTGCTAGGTTAAAAGGGAAAAAAATATTACATGAAGTAAAAGGGAAAAAATATTACATGAAGTAACATGCCTAAGGAACGTGTATAATCAATAAAATCACGTCACGATATCCCGCGCGACAGGAAAAGAATGGTACAGTAACATGAAGAATATTCTCTCAAGTAAAAGGGAAAAAATATTACATGAAGTAACATGCGTAAGGAACGTGTATAATCAATAAAATCATGTCACGATATTCCGCGCGACAGAAAAAAAATGGTACAGGAACATGGAGAATATTCTCCTATGTGTTATTCATGTGTTATTGAGTGTTATTCATATGTTATTCATGTATTATTATGTTATTATAACATCAAGAATATTCTCATGACACAATAACACATGAATAACACACAATAACACTTGAATAATATGGGGAATATTCACGACAGCGCAGTAGCACGGAGGAATATTCTCCCCTGTGTTATTTGTGTGTTATTCATGTGTTATTCATGTGTTATTGTGTTATTATAACACTAGAAATATTCCCAGAACACAATAACACATGAATAACACACAATAACACATGAATAACACGGGGGGAATATTCCCCGTGTTACTGAGACGTTTTTTTTTTCTGTCGCACGAGGTGTCGTGACGTGATTTCATTGGCTACACACGTTACTCTACGTGCGTAGTACTGATATAATATTTTGGCGTTAAAACGTGCGTAGTATTGATGAATAGTTTTTTTAAAAAAAATTAATTGATTACAAGATTATAAACATTTATAATCAATTAAATGTATTAATTAAAAAATAGAATAAAAATTATTAAATTTGATTCAAATGATGTTTTACTATAAGTAATAATTTTTAAATCTTGCCCTAACCCTTAGCAACTTATGGGTCTATAATCAATTAAAAGTATTAATTAAGAAAGTAGAATAAAAATTATTAAATTAGATTCAAATGATGTTGTAATATAAACAAAAATTTTTAATCATAACCCTTAATATCTTATGGTTATGTGATTAGGGTTGTCAAAACAATTTTTTGTTCGTAAACAGCTCGTATTCGACTCCTCAAGCAAACGAGTCAAACACGAACACACTTTTTGAACTCGAAATATAAATGAATCGAACACGAGCGAGCCCAAACTCATGATACTCATACCCAACACTCTGTTTCGGACGGCGGCTCACACCTAAGAGAGTTTTGATATGTTTTATTAAAACTGTGCTTAAGAACCCACCACTTCTGACTAGACATGATGATAACTTTTTTTAATCGTGCATGCCTGTTTATTGGCATTTACAGAAAATTCAAGTGAACAAATATTGATGATAACTTTTTTTAATCGTGCATGCCTGTTTACTGGCATTTACAGAAAATTCAAGTTAGTAGATTTTCTAATATTTTCACTTATTAAATTTATAAAGTTAGTTCAAAAAATTTATTGAAACCTAATTATTCTTTAACTTGTTTTAAGTCCTAAAAAATGTTTTTATTACAATCGCTAAATTCTTAAACTGTGCACTCTTAAAGTGCTTGAATGATTCCATGCATTTCTAAATTGCTTGGGACATGCCATTCACTTTATTCACTAAAACCAATACTTTAGGCCAAATTCAATACCGTGATTTAAGAGGAAACTCAAAAGAAATTGATAAGGAACTATGTTTTTCAAGTCCTAGATTTAAATTTACCATTTTGTTAGTTTGTCAATTGCTAGAAGATTCACTGTGATTAAGTAATAAATTATCATTTTAGAGTTGTGCTAAAATCTAACACACAATAAAATAAAATAATCAATACAGACTTATGAAGTTTTACATAGAAAACCTAAAAAGGAAAAAATCACAAACTCTTGTCGAGTTAAAAGTTTCACTATGAGTTGTTAATTGCACATATAGTCTCTTGTCGGATAGACTGAAAATGGTTACACGATTTGTCGAGTTACAACATTCGTGCACAAAATAACTTGTTGCTCCACAGTAGGGACCGATCACAGTGAGTGATTTGTTAGAGCTTCAACACACTATTTTTTGGGTCGGCATAATATTTAGGATGATACACTGAATCATAGGCTTGCTACATGATTCCACGGTGTCGGTTGTGCTTCGCACGATGCTTTGTCGTAAGGAGCGGTGTGGTTAGTGGCTGCAGAAGCTGGAATCATTCGTTGGATCGTCGATGCAAAATAGTAAACTTTAGCTCCCTATTTCACATTCTTTAGTCTTCCTCTGCTTTGGGGTATAGTCCCCTACTCAAGAGAGGGTTGGGGCTTTATTTATAGAGTTCATATAGTGAATAGAAAGTAATTTAGATCACCCGAATTGGATGCCTGGGAATATTTCCTACATTAGACAATGTTATGTGGTCATTTAACTGCCTTGATGATGTCGATTGAGTGATATTAAACTCGTTAGATTTTTCTTCTTCACATGCTTAATTTAACTATATGTTTGCAAGATTCATAATGTGTTTGACATTTCAATTACACATTGAAAGCTTTCAAATGTGATTTGATGGCTTTGATCTGGATTTTATTTGACTAGTTTTGGTATCCATGGGTTCGTCTCGTCGGGTCGGTCAGTTTGATTATAAATTTGTTGAAATCCGAGTTATGAATGACTTTTATTTTAAGTTTAAATATTTTTTGTTAAAAAATATTTTGAGATCAATATCATGCCTTAAGATTTATGTCAGGTAATTAAATTTTGTTAATGGCGTATAAATGTTAAATCCTACTTAAATGATTGCCATGCAAACCCTACATATCCCTCAATTATACTTTTGAATGAAAATACATCAACATTGAAATATGAGAAATATTTTCAACTATTCACTTGGAAATTTGAACTTAAATGCATTTGAACTTCACACTTCTAAGTATCTTGTTTGGCATTGTGAACGCACAAATTTGAGAATGCAAGCACAAACAAACATGATCAAGTTAGAGTCCTCTTGCATATAATTTTATAAAGTGATATAAATAATTTAAAGTGGGATTTTCCAAGTTTGTGTACCTGGGTTAGCAAAAAAAAAAAACAGTGCTTGGGATATAACGAAGTCTGCACATATAATGTTTTTCACATTTTTCCACTTTAATGGCATGTTGTTTCATTAGTTATAACTATACTTGGGTTAAGATTAAGAATATTGACTCAGTTAGAGGGATGAGAATAATGGAGACATAATACACCTTACTTGTTAATTAAGTTGAACCTTCAAATTATAAATGTTGAGAGCGGTGCCTCGATTACAATCACCCCGCTCCCCTCCTTATGGTTCCTCAAGACATCTCTAATTAATGTGATGCCCTTAGGTTGACGTGACCGACAAATGCCATATTATGCACATAAGCTAATGTACGTAGAGCATTTCATGCTGCCTAATGAAAATGTGAATTAATATCCATTATGATATGCAATTCTATAGTTTTATGTTGATCTAGCAAGATGACTTGAATTTAAAGACAGCTTTTGGATGATTGGTTTTTGGTCTTAGCTAGTCCAATAGCTTAGATGAATTGGATATTGGGATGTGTTTGATCATTTGCTTTTATGATTTTGGGTATAATGGGCTGGTGGGCAAGCTCGATCAATTTAGCATTATGACTGGTCACATGAAAAACTTTGATGAAAATCCATTTTAATGAGATATTAAATTATAATAATCAAAGAATATCATTGTGTTCGAATCTAATTTACCACTGTGTAGTCTTATTTTAGCTTAAAAAATGAGACCTCACATCCCATTGAGTGTCGGCTTCTCAAATGCATGAAGTTGTTTAACTGAGCATCCGTTATCACATGATAGAGCGTGCCTCCGTCTTTTATTAGTAAAAAAAATGACTCTTATGACAACTATAGCAATTTTACCTTTTTTAAATGTCACTTTCCACCACCGTCAAAAGTTGCAACACATTAGTCATATTTTGGATTGCATGTATTATAACAAAATAAAGAGTAATGACTTCTATAGTGACTCTATCTCATTAATAAAATAAGAAGTATACAATTTATACATTAGTATTTATCAAAGCAAGCAGTTAATAGTCTTGTTGATTGTGAGTAAATAAATGTAAAAGCTTATATAAGATAAAAATTGGTGGAGAAAAAACATTATATGTTGCGTAATGGAACTTTCGTGGGTATAAGTAGACAACAGGAGGGCATTAATTTGAATTTTTCCCCAACGACTTCAATCAAGATTTACCAATTAGTAATTTTGGAAATATACGCCTTTTGTCATGTTGAACATTGTTGATCTATTTGTTTGATCATACGAGTGAAATTAAACAACACAATAAATCTCCATGTTCGATTATTTGGATTTCCACCCTTATCATAAGTGGCTCCAAATCTTCATGTACACTCCCATGTGTGATTATTATTCTTCTGTGTCATTTCTTACCGTAATAGGGGTGGATTCAAACTCTTGATTTAAAAATGAACTGTGAACAATAGAGCTGCACCTTGGGTTCAAAAACTAACTCTAGGCAAGCCTATATACATAATACAATCTTAAAGGCTAATTAGAACTAGATTCAAACAAGGTTAAAACATAATATGATGTTTGAGCATAATTTAAATATTATATGAGCATAATTTTTTTATTCAATTTGAGTTCAAATAAGATTTGAACCAGGTTCATACACCATAGCACATGTTTCATCATAATTGAAACTTAGTTTTTGCACTGTGGGATTTGAGAATTAGCTACAAATCGGTGGTCTATAACTTAGTTTGAACTTAGGGTCCAAATATTATCTTCAAATAAGAGACTTAAAAGTTATCTCAAACTAGTTTTTAATAAAATCCAAATACAATAACCTCAAACCAATCTGTAGATAATATTTAAATAAAGCTTACACAACGTAAATATCTTCATTTTAGATTCATCTACATAAACAAAGTGTTCTAAATAAAAATAATGTCGATGTTAATATTTAGTATCGATAAAGGTAGAATACATTTTGAATATTCTTTGACATACTTTGAATTCTATTTAAACAAAAATTAACATTGGCTCGAAGAGGTTTGACCAAAGATCGAATAAGGCTTCGACCATATCCAAAATTTTTTCAAACTCGAAGTAAATAAAATTTAAACCAATTTTATTATTCCTAACTTTTTATAGTGTTTAAATCTCATTAAAATCTATTTCAGTTGCCAATTGAACATGATTTGAATTTGTATTTCACATGTTGAATTGTTTTTATTTTCATTTATATCAAATTTCAAGATTTTTTTATTCAAATAACTAACACTTCTCACACAATTACATAACATTAAATATTAAGAAATTACTTCAATAATTTTCTCATCATATTATTTAAAATTTGATCTGCCAAATTAGTTTTAATCTACTCAAAATTCCAATCGAGAATCAAATATATGATTTATGAAGCATCATAAGACAAATTTTTCATTCTTCAACCATCCTCTTCCACCAAAAGCCATATGCATTTATGATCATTAACACTAACATGAAATTCGAGCTTGAAGTTTGTGCCGATCGCGCTTAATCCTCACCAGGGGCGTGCATTCAGTCAGTTCAGATGAATTGACTTGAAAATTTTTGTAAATCGAAATGAACTGAAATCTATGATATAATTAACCGAATCAAACAATTCATTAACATAATCGAACCATTCAAATCAAATTTTAACTCGATTTGATCGGTACGGTTCTACATAAACCGAAATTTTAATTTTCGATATATTAAAAAAATAAAAAAAACCCTTAAATAAAAATAATAATATAAATAAAAACGAGAAATGATTTTTGATTGGTTCCAATATTTTTTAAAAACAAGATCCGCAAATTATAAATAAAAATATATAAAATTTAAAACTATAATCCGAAATATTATTTTAAAAATCGAATCAAATCAATAAACGACTCGGTCCGATCTATTTATTTTTGGATGTATCCAAACCGGGCACACCCCTAGTCGCGTTCTGCCGGACCGGCAGAACCTTCTGGTTTAGCGTAGGCGGGAAGGAGAGCAAGCGAGCTCTTCGACAATGGAAGCTTAGAAGCAGTCCAGTCAAAGAGAACCTGTCATTCGTTGCATTAATCGACGAACCCGGCAAGTGTTTCTTCCTCCTCGTCGCAGTGCTCGTCTCTCACACGCTCGTACATCACGTCGGGTACTTGGGGATGGCTCGCAACAGAGTACCGTCTTCAACCCTAATCTCACTGTTTTTTCCGTATCATTCTTGCTTACTGTTATTTTAAATTGTTCTTCGTTGATTGCAAACCTGAGGAAATTTCGTCTACTCTGTCTTCTGATATTGTCTTTTGTGTCAATGGTTATCCAATCTTATGTGTTTTTTCTTAATTTCATATTTGCGGGATCAATTTTCTCGATTACTTTGATTTTTGTTGTTTTTTTGCAACAATTTAGTACGAACAGCTAGATGGTGCATGATGAAAAGGAGATTTGGTTGTGAAAGGTGCTAATCAGCTGCTTCTTAGTTGGTCTGCATGTTTGAAGTCAAAATGTACTATAGCTCATGCATGGGGATATCAGCATTTCTTTTAAATTTGTGGTCTTTTCGATGAAAACATCCTAAGATTTTGACTCACGGGCTTATTTACAAAGTACTATGAGCATTAATTTCACAGCATTTGATCTTATTTTCATCTATTGTGCAGGAAAGTGTAGTTCTTGTTCTTGATGTAGGTCCGACGATGCACAATATTCTTCCTGACGTTGAAAAGCTCTGCACAACGCTTGTGCTGAAGAAGGTTAAAACCCCATTGCTCTCCTTTCCTTTCCTTGTACAGCCTTTTTCTCCCCCTCAATGTTTCTGTCTGGTTGTCCGGCTTTACACTTGAAGGCGCATTTTTATAAATCCTTTAGGGCCATCTCTTAATGATAAACGACAACCTTTTATAAATTTTATGAATAAATCCTTATAGCTTCCTTCGTTTTATGAGCAAGCTTTTAAAAATGATAAATTTAATTAATGATTCCTTATGTGTAAGCTTTTTTGTTTGAACAAGGATGAAAACTAGAAGGATGAGATAACAATATGAAGGAAGATGATACGGCATATTTAAGTTTATTCCCTTCATATGCTTTTAACCCTAAAAATTAAAAAAAAAAAAAACCCTGAAAATTTCATATTTCAAGAAAAAAAAGGTGCATATGTGCCATTGAAATCTCTCTATGTTATATATTTAACATCCAAATCTTCTTTGTTCTAATTAATAGCACTTTATCAACTGAAACTAATTATGATGGAGTGAATCTTAATGATGGTTACACGAAAAACAAAAAAACATCTATCATTGATCAGTGGAATGGTTAATGGTGGTGGAAATGTTTAGGATGGTTTAAATGATTTGGACGGTAAGAGCATAAATACAAAGGTCAAGTATCAGTATGTAGTGTGGAAATGTTTACGTGGTAAGTTTGTAAATTTCAAAATAAATAGTATGTTAATTAGTTTATTTGTGCCTTTCTAGGCTTCTTCAAACATGATAAATTTGTTCTCTTTGTCATTGACACAGCTAATGTATGCTAAATACGATGAAGTCGGCATTGTCCTGTTTGGCACAGAAGGTATCATTACTTTATCCCATTATAATCTCCCATTCTTTTTAATGAAAGATGCATCCTCTTTAGCTCTTAATTATTCCTCATGCTCGTTGTTTATTTTAGTAACCAATGAAAATATGCAGTTTATCTTCTAATACAAGGACATTGATCATAAATGAAAATTCTTTAAAATGGAAACATTCCATTATGCTTTTACATATGATATACAAAATTTAAATTTTGAATTTCATTTGAAAGGTGATTAGACCATTATATGTAATTTGGAATTCAATCAAAACCCAAGAATGTCAGTATTTATTAAGTTAAATCTTTGGTCAGTCCCAATGTTTATGTTCATTTTAATTTTAATGGAATCAACAATTTCGTTGGCTTTTTTATGCTTCTTAACTTTTTTTCAATGGGGCTATAGTCTTTCTTGTTTCTTGCATGTTGTGACCTTTTGTTTGCGAGGCTTGTTATGAGCTTTCATATCACTAAGATTACCATTCTTGAATCAAATTTATCTTGTGAATCACATCCAAGGAATAAAGTGCAAAGAAGTAGAGAGAGAAATAAAGAGAGCACAACAATGTATAGTAGAATGAAAGGGCTGCGTAACCTCTTATTTATGAAATGATTCCATATTTATAGACAAAAGGAAAATAATATATGAAGTTACATCTATACCGCAACTTAAGTAGGGACTATATAATTTATTTTAGATCATTTACCTTTGTGGGCCCAGGGCCTTACTGTTCTCAGGCTTGATTGGCTGGATTGAATAGGGCTTCGACAATCATGCCGGTTGACTGTATCCATCAGTGTCGCTAGACGCCGGTCGGCTCGACGACTGCGGGTCGGTAGGACTGATATGATCAACTGAGTTTTGTCGATCGGTGAGAATGGTTTTGTCGATTCTCGATCTCCACGAAGTAGTTTTTTTCGATAGGGTAAACTAGGCCATTAGGCAAAGGGTAAATCACCGTATTTCTACCGGTAGCGTTTCCGTAACGAGAGGATTCTGGTGGGATGACTGAGACTTATACTCTTTTGGTGACATTTAGGGGATACGACTAATTAATTCCTGTATAATAGTCATGGGGGCTAGCCTCTCTTTCGGCCTGACTTCATTGTAGTGGCAGGCTTGGGCGATTCTTTGCCTTTCGTCTTTTGAGCCGCTTGGGATGATAGCACTTCGACCACCCAGTTGACTTGGGCAGTCTCTGGTTTGCTATATCTGGTTAGATATTTGATTTGCTTATTCGTCTTTTGGTGGGCCCTCTTGATATTAGTGCTCTTCTCCTTAGACCGTCAAATCTCCTTGAGATTCGCGCCTGCATAATTTATGTGTACAACCATCTTTATTTGCCTTTATTCTCTCTTATTAGAATGTTGAGGTTCCAAAGTTTATAATTGTTATGGCAATGGTTCTTTTAACTCATTCAAGGATGATGAACTTGTAAATTCCAAATTTATACTTGCCTGTCAAACCACAAACCTATTTCCTCAGTTTTTTTTTCTTTGGGATTTAATGCTTCAACTAATGGGAGTACCTACGTAAAGTGAAAACCAATATTCATAACACAAGATTTCATTTTATTGTCAAAAGCTATGTGGCTAGGTTAAATTCGATAGAAAGGAAAGTGTAGATAAGCTCATTAAGTTACGATTGCACGAAAGAAAGTAAAGTTTACTTCTAATGAGTAGTGGAAAATAAGCAATGAATGGTGAAACAACATTCATTATGGATTGATGGAAAATAGATAGATCCATCCCTTAGAGGAGAAAGACTAGTTTGCCTTCTAAATTGGATCTATTGATTTATTATCTAGAACACTGCTATACCAATCAATTGTTTTGGTACAGTGAGTTTTCCATACCCCATATGTTGAAAACATCCAAATTTATAGCTCAAAGATGCTAATGACCATGATATTTCAAGTTTCATGCAGTGAAGGAATATGTACTAATATTGATGGTTTTAGTTGAGCTCACCACTTCCAATGTTAGTTGTTTTCCCAACTTTTATTCTCACTATTTTGGCTAAAGAACCGTGGATATTGCACATGGTAATTCATCCTAGAGTATGTCATGCGCTTCACGCCTCATCCATTATAAGAAAGATAGGTCCTTCACTTTTTGTCGTTTATGATGGAAGGTCTATGTGTTTTGAAAGATTCTTTTCTTTTGCTGTGATGACATGTCTTTCTTCCTGCAGTTTCCCATGGGAAGGCACACACTCTCATTCAACATTCACAATACAAATTAAAAAGAATAGTAAGAGCAAAAAAGTTAATTTCATCTAAACAGGTGTTAATTTGGTTCGGTATCTTCTTTCCAATTGATTTGTATGTGATATCGAAAACTCATTCCCAATTTTGGTGTAAAACAAGTTGGAATTACTACTTCAAATACATATATGATTACCAATGAATGTTGGTTATACTCTTTAATTAAAAGTTTTATTTAATTTTTTGGAGTTAGACTTGTAAGTTTCAGAAGTTCCTATATTAATCCATTTCTAATATTTCACATTCATATCATCATTACTATCAGTCTTGTCCTTGCTGTCTTTTGGATATTATATATGACTATGTTTTGATGCACACATTTCCAATCTCCTCTTTGTTGTTGTACATTAGCTTGATCGAAACTCTGAGCTGCCATTGCTTCCCACGACAAGGTTATGTTTTCGAATGCCTTCTGTTCTTTCTCTTTTGTCCAACTATAGGTATCAAGGATATCATTGGTTTGCTTAATGACAGGAGCTATCATGAACCTTTGCCACTTTTTGTTTGCCTTTTATGAGGGCAAAACTTCCCTCTATTTTGTGGATTCTTTCTCCTGGAAAAGCTTGAAGCTTGGATTCAAAGGATCTCTTAGGAGGGTGATGAAGTTTTTTAATATTTTAGGGAGTGTTTGGATATCTACCTTGGTCAGATTCTTTGGGATAGTCGAAATCAAGCATAATTTGTTTAGAGATTATATAAAAGTTGTAATCCTATTAATTTTTTTACCGATTCCTTCATCATTTAGCTATTCAAATGGTGGTTGCATGGGTTTAGGTGCAAGAATGACTCTACTTGTTGGTGTGAGAAGTACTATGATTGACCACAATGAAGTTTTAGCTGTACTTCTTGAAGTGCGTCATTTCCCTTGGAAGATGGTGGGACGATGGAGTTGTGGGTGAGTTACATTAGGACTTAATACCAATTTTTGAGATTTTTATTTCTTTGGGAAAAGAAAGCGCTAATCATGGAAGAATTGCATCTAGAAGAAGTAGAGCCCGTGCCTGATAAACAACATTGTTAAGTCATTCACCCTATAGAGAGTTGATGGGAGATCAAAGGGGAAGTGGATATTTCATTAGGTGACTTACAATTAATGTTGTGTCATGGTAGATGGATGTAAACAATTAACCATAGAGTTGGCGAAGTGTATCTTGTTGTTATGATGAGGTTTGAACAATAGTCATGCTAAAAAGTTGAGGGAGGATGAAGCGAATATTGGTGTTGCTAGAGAAGATGATGTCGGTCAACTTTTTTATGATTATTTGAAAATATGAATATGAAAATAATTTTTGAAATTTAATTTAATATAATAGATATATAGTTTGAGTTTTAAAAGTAGTATGTTTTAATTTTTGAAAAATGAGACCAAATGGGTCTCATTAGTCCGATAGTTTGCATAATCATGCCCGATACCGCGAATACTACACCCTCCCGAAAGATAAGTGTAGACCTCCCGAAAGATAAGTGTAGATTAAGTGTAGATCTCGGCGATAGAACCAATCCTGCAAACTAAGAAATTTGTGACATTCGTTTGGTCTGCGAATCTTTTATGTATGACCGACAAGTTCCCTTATCTAAGATAATAATTAAATAGGATTTATTTTACCTGTGTTCCAAGTTCCTTATCAAGGCAAGCATCTATAGTTAATTACATCTCAAATGACTGGGGTTAATTGAGAAAACTTTCGATAATGATCAGAGGTATTAGTTTTCAAGATTTCAAAGTTTAGGTTTTCATGGAAAAGCAAGTGAGAGTACCTCAAATAAGAACAGTTATTTCAGGAGTCCAAAGAAAAGAAAAGGTAAGGGATGTCACAGATCCTGAGGAGAATCCTCAGTGACTTCTCAAACTATCCTACTGTATGACTGCATTTTTAGAGATGATGTTATTCAATTGTTCAATCCTGCCAATTTTATTATTTGAGACTTACATATGCATAATACCTGATTATGCAAATAGCCTACAGAGATAAGAGGGTTTACGTCGTGTCATACGAAAATCTCGGAACCTAAGGTGGGTTAGGACTTACGCTGCACAACATGGTTGTACATGAGCCTAAAAAAGGGAGTGAGGATTTACGTCGCGCTGAATAAACTACCTTGAAGTCCTATGAGTTGTTATTATGCTAGGAAGAGATAATGTTGAAAAAAATCCTCTTGTTGCTCGCTCCATGCTCGTCGTCGTGCTGCCCACAAAGTTGGCTCCAAGCTCCTATTGTAGCGATGACTCCAGGGTTTAAGTGTTTGAGATTGGTGATTTGTATTTCCCAATTTTTGTGTCAAAATTTGATTTTGTTTTGTTTCGATTTTGGTTTCAGTGCTGGTTTTACATGCAGGATAATCAAATTGCAGGTAAATAAAAGGTACTTCAAATGTAAAATGCAGTAAAGTAAAATGCTGTAGATAAACTGTAAAAGCGTAAGCGTACCTGGGCATCTGCTATCCTGGGCATCTGCTATTGTTGCGTTATTAGTGTTGCGAGCATAATATGATTTGCAGTAGATTTAAATAAACTTGCAAGAAAATTAAACAATGCGAGAAAACCTAGTGCGAAAGTTAGAAAAAAGAGTTGTAAAAATCACGAGCAAAAGAAACCCTTAGCCACATATAAAAGATCACGACTGGGTATAAGACATTGATAAAAATGGGGCTTAGAGCTGGGCTGTGTGCTTCCCGATCTTGAACAAGAGTTACCAACCCGACAATCTATAACAGACAGCTCTTAAACTCAATCCAAGTGACCAGTCGTGGACCTTTATAAATTTTCATAGAAAAATTCTCATGCAAAAGTTTTTGTTCAAGCCTTTTTTTATGCAGAGTTCTTTTTAACATGCAAAATAAAATTTTACTTTTATTTTTGTAAATATTTTGTAAAGTCATATTTTGTAAAGTCGTATTCGTATAGTCCACAGACTAGTCTCTCTAATCGTGCTAGAACTACTGACAATCTAAGAGTGTCGGGGGCAACGATCCCACCAAGAATTGGTGAATAATATAATGGATCATTCTCTCTCTCTTATTGAAGATCCTTGAGGTAGGAGATACTATTTAAATAATCTCACTTCGTATCCCTCGTTTAAGCATACATAAGCAATGTCATCATCGCCCTCGCCACTTAGACCCTAGACTTATCTTAGTCAGATGATCCATATGCGACATTGCATTGACAAATTCCCACAATTGCCAGGAGGATTTGAGTGTAATATCCAAGCTCAAATCCAGTGCACTGGTTTCACTATAAGTTAAGTCATGATGGAAATTCCACTATTGATTTAATTAAGGAAGCATGAACTACGTCTTGGTGCATCCTCATGTATAGTGTCTTAATCTATTTATGAATCAGGGTCAAGTGTCAAGTTTCGTTATTTATTCGAAAGTTAGGTGGA
Source organism: Phalaenopsis equestris (assembly GCF_001263595.1). Lineage (NCBI taxonomy): Eukaryota > Viridiplantae > Streptophyta > Magnoliopsida > Asparagales > Orchidaceae > Phalaenopsis > Phalaenopsis equestris. Next base: position 751,938 of record NW_018164536.1, read on the forward strand.
TGAACGTTTACCTAAGGTGTGTTCCTAAAATCTAGGAAGCCTATGCTGAAAAATAGGTGGATGAACTCTCACCTAGGATGTGCTCCTAAAATCTAGGAAGCCTATGCTGAGGATTAGGTGGATGGACTCTCACCTAGGTTGTGCTCCTAAAAACTAGGAAGTCTATGCTGAGAATTAGGTAGATGGACTCTCACCTAGGGTATGCTCCTAAAATCTAGGAAGACTACACTTTAACTTGTGCTTAAAATGATTTAAAGTGTTCAACCCTCAATTAAGTGTTTTCCAACTAATCCTCAAATATTTTTAAGTGTCTTCCAAATAATTAAATCAGAAACTTCCACTGTTTGACTTGACCATTTAACAAAAATACCAAAACAAACGAAAAGAAAAGGTTGATCCACTTTCAAAACTAATAAATCACTTTCAAAACTAATCTTTCAAAACTAATAAATCAAAAGAGGAAATAGCAAGTGAATCAACCTAAAAAACGTTTAAAATCTTTCAACAACTGTAATTAAATAGACTCTTGAGAAGAGTGCTTAAGTTTATTCCAAGATAGTGCACAAAATCGGCCCGAATTGACACATAAAGTGACTCCACATAACGAATTGACACATAAAGTGACTCCAAAACAACGATCAAAATCAGCCCAAATCAGCACATATAGTGGCTCCAAAACAGTGCACAAAATCAGTTCAAATTGACACTTAAAATGGTTCTAAAACAGTGCATTAAAGTCAGCCCTAAATTCGCCTGAAAACATTGTGTAAGCCTCTCTAAGTCAACAAGCAAAAACACCCCAAAACAGTGTAGAAATTGCTCCAAAATGGTGCCCAAATTATTTCCAAAACAAAATGGTGCAATTGCTCCAAAATGGTGCCCAAATTATTTCCAAAACAGCATATAAATCCTAAGCATGAAAATATACATTTCACATTAAGAAATAGAATTACTTCTCACGTAGAATTAAAGATCAGAGTGATGTAACTTTAAAGCTTAGGTTCCACATATGCAGAGAATATAAGCATTGTATGGTATGCACGTAAAAATTGAATTCAATGTGATAGATATGCAAACATATAGCAATTGAGTGGCGTGTATGTAACACAAAGCTTATGTATTAGGCATACAAGTACTTATATACAAGTTGATTCCAAGACTTGGGTGTTGGATATGTAAATACATGAGGGTTATATGGTATGTATATAAATTTCCCGCAGTTGAAATATTTAAATCCTGTGTGTAGATCCTCTCAAATAAAAATCAATTTTATAAGAATTGGTCAGAATTGGTGATGCCAAAAAAATACAGTGCAAACACTTGTTCGTATTGTAAAAATAACAATGATTTTATTTCATCTTAAATGATATATGTCGGAAACTGGAGCATAAACCCGGAAATAAGAGAGTTTTACCGATTTTAGAGAAGATGTAGCTCTGGAAGGAGGAAGATGCAAGCCTCAGAGAACCTTGTAATGCCTTTCTGGCTAATTCAAATCGTCACTCTATCGCAGGGCTTCAGTCACGAGGGTCACTGTTCTGGCAAAATTTGGAGAGGAGCGGGAGAAGGGCGAGGTTTTTTTTTTTTCGGTTTGTGAAGGAGGCGAGCGGGACTGTTTGGTCGAGTGAGGAAGGAGGCGGGATCGAACACGAGAAAGTCGAGCAGGAGACGCGAGCCGAGCGGGAGGAAGAAGAGGCCAATGCTTTCGGTGCATGAGGGAGGAAGAGGCGAACAACTTCGATCGGATGAAGAAGAGACGAAGCAGCTGTTCGGTGGAGAGGGGAGCAAGCGTGCTAGTGCTTCTCGATCGAAAGAGGGGAGGCGTGTGGCTTCGGGTCGTGGAAGAACAGGGAGTCGAACAGGGGCTCCTTTGGTTCGCAGAGGTGAGAGGGCTGCGAGAGCTCCTGGTGCATAGGGGAGACGAGGGAGTCGAGCGGGCAACAGATGCTTCGATCTGGAGTTTCGATCGAGTCACAGAGGAGCAGGTTAGCGAGGTCGAACGGGATCGAGGGAGGCGAGGCGAAGGGAGGTCAGCGGGATCGAGGGAGGCGATGTTTATCTCAAGCGAGGAAATGGCGAGGTTTATCTCGAGCGAGGAAGAGGCCTTTCAGTGTCTTCTTCGTGAGGAAGGCGAATGACTCGAGCTATATTCAGAGGGGAGAAGCCAATTCCGTGCGGGGAGGAGGAGAGTCGAATGCTATATCAGAATTTTGCAATGTGTCCATTACAGGAGATTGGGCGGGGAAATCAATACCTTCCATGCGCAGAGGAGGCTTAATTGGAAAAGAATTAATCTTCATTATATGTGGAGTTAATGATATATTTGAATTTTGAAATTTGAAATTTTAAAATTTGTGTGCTGAAGTAATTTGCCCGGGCTTAGCCCATATTTAGCCTAAGTCAAACTCGAAATGAACCTGGGTTGAGCCCGGACCCACGCCAGCTAAAAAAAATACATAGATTTCCGTGCCATTTGCGCGTGCCCGTAACCCTAGCAATACGAGTAATCTTCCTAGCTAAAGTTGACGTTTCGGACGCGTCGGCATGGTCCGTTTTGTCATCCGGGGTCGTTCAGACAAGTTTGTCGGCGGTCGGGCTAAAAAATTGTATCAACTTCGTGCATGGTGTAGCGAGTGCGTGAATTGCGGCATTCGCGAGTGTTCGAGTCATGACGGGTTCACTTATGGCCGTCTGATCCTATGAGAACTCATTTTCGGGCCCTCTACATGTTAGACTTTAGCCTTTGCAACTAAGAATCGAGTGCTTGAGACTACTCATGTGAGGCCTGCACAAAAATGAGTCAAGATGTGGCTCAAAGTTCTACGGGAGTTGGGTTCCATTACTAGTTCGCTAGGATGGTCAACTAGGATGGTCAACAAGGAACTCAGGAACTCCTAAGACTAGATTGTGGGTTCTGGGAGGAGACTAAGACCTCACTAAAAATGAAGTCAACAGGCGAGGACATCGAATGTTTAGAGAAAAGACAGTGCGAGCTAAAAGGAGCAATTGCATAATATGCTCCACAGTCACCCTTAAACCTTTATGTAAGCATTGGGTAGTGCATAAATGATAGAACTATGCTCAAGAAGCTCAATCCCACACCCTTTTGTTTTCCCATCTTCTAAGTGATTTAGCGTGATTATTTGCCACCAATCACCTCGTTTGATCATGATAAATCACATCAAGTGATATGAGGATGGTTTAAAGGCTTTCGAAGATCATATAACTCGAGTTTTCCCACCAAAATTTTATGAATTTATTTGCTCATATTTAATAAATTAGATTTATTGTCCTATGACTAGATATACTAAACAATTTGGAAGTTTTTCTTAATCCATCCCTTGTGTGCCATATGAAGCCGGGATTTTTTATCTAGACTAAAATATACTTTGTTTTTGTATGTCTCGAGCGGGTTTATATTTTGAAACGTAAAATAAAATAATCGTATTTTTTACAAAGAAGTAAATACTTTAAATTGATACAAATATTTAAAATTATAGATCTTTACACAAACTCTTCGGTTTTTTTCTTGATTGTACTAAATTGACTTAACCTTAGCGGACAATCAAATGAGTGCATTTTCCTTGTCATCTTGCTTTGAGTAGTATTTTTGGGAGCCTTCTCCACACTAACTTGCTCTTCTCAATGTGAAAGCCATGTTCTTGGTTAGCCATCTACTCCAAAATAGTCCTAGCCATCTATTGTTGGACCTCCTAGATTGCGGTATGAAACATCACCGAAACAACCTTTTTTGATAGAGTTTAGTGCTAGAGGTGACCCCTCACATTTGTGAGGATTTCAAGCATCATCTCTTCGTTGGTTGCTTGAGAGACCGAGGTGACCACAATTGGGGCTAGAGGGTGGACTACATGTGTTGTATTTGCAATATATTTTGTTCATGGTTACATGCATCACATGGTCCCAATTATCCTCCTATTTGGCTCCTTAATTTCTTGTATTTTTGCATCAATCAGCGTTTCAATATCTCCAATTCAGTGACTGGGAATTCTAGAAGAGCACTTCCATTTGGAATATAATGGCCCTCAGAAAGCCATGGACTGTCAGAGAGACTGGCCTTTTAACACTCTATGTAACCTGCTTATGGCTGAAATATTAGCCATACCCTCGCTGAAGGGACTCCAAGGAGATTGCTACTCAGTTACGTTTCTCTATGTTAGCCTTTAGAGTGCAGATTTCTTCTTGTTGCTTTTTAACCATTTGGAACAAATCCCTGATGGGCATATTAATTACTTTCATTTGTCTTGCTTTGTCAGATTGGAGTTGCTCCATGCCTGACCTGCTAATCTCATATATCACTTGGAGGAGAGTCAATGTTGATCACAACTAAAGTTGAGTATGGGGAAGTTTTCACCTTGTCACCTACCCTTATGCCTAAGCCCTCGTATGTCTTGCTCAATTTAAAGGCGCAGTTTGACATTCATAGATTTAGACAAATGGATTCCTCATGCATCTCTAGGGCCAGGGGAGTTGCCATTCCGGTCGACCTATACTCTCTGCTATCAATCTCTTCATTAGCCCATTGCAGTGATGATTTGTTTGTCACTGCAACACTCGAGATTGAATGAGTTGCAGTTGGTGATGGTTGAAAGACATTTGGAGATCTACCTAATATCTTTGCTAGATGTTTCATGTTGGAGTTTGAGTTTGTCTTCATGGTGGCCAGTTAGGCAGTTACCTATGTTGATAGCCTGACTCAAAGACATCTTTGGTGGCAACATTTCTACTTGCTCCACCTTAGAAAATGAGGGTGGCTTGGAGGCCACTGTCACTACCTTTTTTTTTCACAAGTGTTTGCCTCTTGCTCTCATAAAGTTTCACATTGAATATGTAAACACTTCATGCTTTAACCATTTTGTTTGCAATTGTCAAAGGAGCTTGAGAATTCTGAGGAGGAAGGAGATGCACTTGTGTGCTGTTTAGTGTTGTCATGGGGAAGTATAAAACTTCAATCCAAGCACTTCATTAGCATTGTTCTTGTCTCAGCTTTTTGAAATCTAAGTTTAACCAATTGGATTTATAATAGGATACTAAAGAGATCGATTTCGTGATGTTCAATAGATCTGTTCGGACATAAGGAATATTGACCTATGTTAATCTCTGATCAGTTGGAATGGAGAATAACTTTTTGTTTGTCTTTAATTGCGGCATTCAAATTTAATAACTTGGATCATATCAATTAGATTGCCAAAGATTTGCCGATAGGACTCATTTGCTCAAAATAATCACTTTATTTGATCAGTTTTATTATTCAGATTCTTGAGGATCCTCCTTTACGTCTTGATGCCACAATAACTACCACTGCTCACTTCAATCATTTACGAGATGCCATGTGGCCACTTCAATATGGATAAATGGTTTAGGCTTTAAGATACCCCTAAATATCGTTATATTTTGTTGCCATGCAGACCACCACACTCATGTTGTCAAAAGTGTCATCTGCAACACTCCAAGGCGCTCCTTGATCACAATGAGACCTAAAGTCAGTACCATTGCATTTATTTTGTTTGGCTTAAGGCATTAAATGGTATCTAAAGTGTAAACCCTAAATTCGACCGTATGACAGGATAATGAAGGCTCGCGGATGTGTTGAATGCTCAAAATTATAATTTTAGAATATTACGCAGACCTAAAATGTGTTGAATCTTATTATATAGTCTTGATAAGCATGCCAAAAACTTAAACCATCAAAATCTATTAATTCAAAATGTCCGTATGTGCTCCAACTAACGTGTTGAACACTAGAATGTTTGGTTTGAGAATGCTATACAAATTGTGGTAAGTTTAAGCTAAAATTGGATTCGTACTGAGAAACATGCAATTATTTTGAAAAAGTATATAAATACTTTGAAATTTTTAAAATCTTTCATTTCAAAATCAAAATTCAAAATGCTTAATGAGGCACAATCTTGAGCTTGTTGCCTGCTCATAAGGCAAGGACTTAAGTCCCACATTGACTAGTTTGCTTCTCCTTCTCATAAGGACCGGAGTAAACAAGATTGGTTCCCCACCAGACTAGTATGATCTTCCTCTTTAAAAGGACTATAATTGACAATACTAATAATTTTAATACAATTCATCAATAAGCATCCATTGGAATACAATCATGAATACTGCAATCATTTTACATATAATTTTTTATGATGTTTGTGTTGATTATAAATTTTAATTGGAGGAGTTTATTTTCGATATCAAATCCAAAGAAGATTTGAATAAATTCTATCAATAATAAATCCGATTCTCTATAAGCGGGATAAGGTCGATAAAGTTTAAAAGCATCAATCCTCAATGATGGTCGCGTTGGTTATGAATCTCAATTAGAGAAATTATTTTCAAAATTAAACGCCAAAGAATAACTGAATACATTCAAATAATGTAAAACATGAACCCGATCCATTTGTACATAAATATAGTCAACATGTTTCATGGTTAGTCAAATGCTTGTGTTAAAAATGAATCTCAATTAGTGGGGGTATTTTTTTCAAAATATATTAGAATAAAAAAAATTGTAAAATACACAAAATCCATAAAAAATCATAAAATCTAAAATGTTCAAATTAAATTTAATCATAAAAAGTTAAAAAAAATAAAATTTTGTTCATCTGCCATCCGCAATAATTTGTTGAGAATGACACATTTAGGATTAAATCTAGATCAGAAGTATCAATATCATATCAATATATTATTATGTTCACACAAATCTCGTCTATGCAAGTAAGAAAGTGAGTCAAGTAATTTGTTTGCATGGTTTGACCAATCGGCTCCAGGATATGGGATTATGAATATAGCCTCTGACCAGGTGGTTTGTTGCTAACTGTTATCATTATGTTACAGTCACGACTATAGCTCATATATTTTCCAAAAACTTTTTGCCCTATCAAATAAACATATTCAATAGGACACATAACCCTCTATTAGCTAATATTGAGTTAAATTAGTCCTTTTGTATAAATATCTATCACATGTCTACAAGATTCTATTATATGAAACAATTCATGGCTGCTGATAGTGATTCTTCAGTTAGGTTGGGTTGACTACCTACTTTGACTAAGGGTCTATTTGGGGCGGCTGCAACATATTGAATAATCTGCTGATAAGCTGTTTAAAAATAATCTGCTAATAAGCTATGTGCGGTGGCTATTACGAATTTTTATTTTTTTGGAAAAGCCAGACCGCTGCCAGAAAGCTGCCATCCCACCTAGGTAGGTGCGGTGTGAAAACGCTGTTTTCAGCGTTTTGAAAACGCATAAGCTGCCAAAACGCAGTTTACCCAAACAGGTTAAGTGTGTTTTCAAAACGTCACTGCACCAAATAAGCTGCCCCAAACGGACCCTAAGTTAATTAGGGTCCATGATAACCCAGGACGACAAAATATTAAGATCTTCATCAGGTTTGTCATCCTTCCTCATATCATTCGCTCTAGGCTCACAGTGATAAATGTCTAAATCTAAAACTTAAATTTGCCATTATTATATGCAGAGTATAAATACTTAGCACCTAATGACTAAGCCTTATTAACCATATCATTCGTGCCTACGGGAAAAATCGAACCACAGATCTTAAAAATTCTCGCAAAATGAAAGTGAAATCCCGAGTAGCGTTTTATATGCAATCTAGTTTGCTTTTTGAAAATTTGATCGTGAACCTTCATGTAAAACTCTTTCATTGTTCTTGAGAGAGGCCAGGGCATGAAATTTCATAGCCCGAAAAAGGTATGTAATTTATCATGTACTATATAATATTCTATTATTAATTGCTTATATTTATGCTATATTTTTAATTAATATAGAAAGTATGTTGAATATATTGTTTTATAATGCATTTTAATAATATATTTTTAAAACATATATATATATATATATATATATGTATGTATGTATATATATATATAAATTAACAATATAATGCATGATATTTGACCAATTCCATATCTTTGTATGCCTATTTTCATGTTGTATGCACCTGCAAACGTACATGTATTATGCATATAAATATATGTATTTTTTTATGTATAACTCATATATGTACACTATATTTATATTTTTTTTTTCCTTTTTCATATTATAGAATATAATGTACAAGTACATTACATAATTTATGAAATTTTTATATTAAATATTATTTATTTCTAATTTTGAATTATGTTGGTATGTGTATAATTGTGCTTGCTTATTTTTCTTGTTCTATATTTACAAGACAAACGTACACATTGACATGTATGTGCATTGGGCGATAGTTTTACTAGGATTATTAGATGCTTTCATGGTTCCTTCACAACCAAACAATAAGAAATAGGAAGTTTCACTTTCTTATTAAACAAACAAACATCTTTTGCAGATTTGGCTCTCACTTTTAGATATGGCAACTGCTTCTTCCTCCCATTATGGGAAATCAAATAGATAGTAATAGGAAAAAAACTCTTGTTGAAGAACTTTGCATCTCTCATTCTTTCTATTCTATGCCATATTATTGCAAAATACTTTTGGAATTGTCAGAAACCAAAAATGACCTACAGAAGGAGGTGGGTGGATATCTGCATGTTGTGGTTTTACAGGATATCAAAGTTGTAGATGATTTAATAATGGACACTTTGCGTGAACTTCCAAGAGGAACCCGGAATGGAGATTGTATCCAAATTTGATTATTTTTGGTTGTTTATGTGTTTTTCCTTCGAGGTTTTTACATTTTTTATTCTAAATATTTGTGTCATCTACTTGTATTTATAAGCCTGCAGTTTGAATTATTGTCTTATATGTTATTATTTTGGTGGAAGTATCTGAATATGATTGATGGTAACCCATTTAGAGGCCTTTTGGGGTCGCTTTTGTTTTTTATTTTCAATTTTTTATTTTATTTTATTTATCTTTTGATTTGAAGCAAAACATATTTGACATATTTAATTCCGATATTATTGTTTTTAAAAATACTCAAAACACATAATATTTATTTTGAGTGTTAAAAAGTATGTTAATTTATTTTTAGAATCTAAAAATAAAAAATATGTAAAAAATCTTACCAAACAAGCATGTTTTTAAAAATGAAAGCAAAAGAAAAAAAATCCCAAACAAACCCTTGTGACATCTTTCTTGACATTTTTTGATACCATAACGTCCACCATTCCTCATGCAAGAACAAAGAAAAACCTTGTTTATTTTCTCTGTACAACTATATGAAGCAAAAACTGGGCCTTGCATCAGAATGTTGTGTTATATTGTACTTTCTTTTGCTGTAAATGTTTATATTGTTGTGTTGTGTTGTGTTGTCTGGCTGAAATATAATGTCAACACTCTTTGCAAATATGCAAACTGCTTCGGCGGAGTGCTTTCCATGGCCTTGGAGCTTTGATGGGATTTCAAAAATGCGTAGGTATTGTTATCATGTATTTCCACAAAAATGGAAAAATTATGGATTACAGCTTTTGGAAAGGCAATGTAGAAGCAACGCATTTCCAAATGAGGTTGCACCCCTTGTTTTGACAAGTAGGTTTTCCACAGCTATTTCCACGATATCCCCTTATTAAATTTCTGTGGAAATACATAATGAAAAATTCTAACCCACACGTGTCATCTCCATGTCTTGACCACCTTGGAGAACACGCTTATGGAGTACCTTGTCATTATTGTGCTAGTAGCAGATGATATTATTTCATGGAAGGTTTACATACATACCACTCAATTCTTTTGTATTTACATATCTAACACCTAAACTTCAATTTTTACATAATTCCATGCTTATTATCTTGCCCACCTTGACAAGTTAGTCCTTGATGCTATTGTTATCGGGATGGATATGCTGATAAAGAAATTTGGACCTACAAACAAGGGAAAACATCGCATTTGTCTTATAACCGACGCACAACATCCAGTCAAGGAACCAGATGAAGGCTCTAAGGCAGATCAGGTTGATACCATCGGCCAATTGATGAAAAGTCATGGAGTGAGATTGGATTGCATAGTTGTAAGGGTTAAGTTGGCTGGGTTGATTGAACAGATGGCGGCAGATGAGAATATTGATTTACTGAATCAATTTTCAAAGAGTACGATTTCTAAAATCATACATGTTGATGGGTCAATATCGTTGCTTGGGGCTCTTAGGACTCGAAACATTTCCCCAGTTACTATTTACAGAGGCGACCTTGAATTAAGTTCGAGCATGAAGATCAAGGTGAGATTCGATTAAGAACCAAAAATATTTTTGAAGAAACACTTTAGATGGCTTGCTTGATTTTCTTATTTTTAATGAACTTTGAATCTTGCTCAAATTTCTAATTCTTTCTATATGAAAATTTATACTTTACACACTATATATATACTTGTGTTAAAAATCATTTGTGTCATAACTCTTCCTTTATTTACTCGATTTTTTGTTTAGAGAAGGCAACTGCAGTTTTTCTTACATTTTTAAAGTTCTTTCTCTACCCTTATTTAATTAAGAACATTTTATTGATAATTAATCATCTCCAGAGAGTTTTACATATTCATCCACTTTCTTTTTTTCTCCTTTATTTTTTTTATTTTCAGTTTTTTTTTTGGTTGGGCTTAAACGTTTTGCTTTATTATTGATTGTTTTTAATGTGGATGAGTTCATTGGAATTAACGTGTTAATTTTATGATAATTGAGTCATTGCCTTAAAGTATTTGAAGAGTGAGGAAGTATGCTCATCTTTCCTTATTTTTTGGTCCTTTTTCTATGTGAGCTGTGGTGATGATTTGAGTGATGTGCTGTGCGTGCTTTGGCTGCAGTTATTTTGGATGGGCATGTGTGTGCATGTTAAGCCCCTTTTTTATTTTTAAGAGGATTCCTTTGTTTTTTGCTTGTTTGGGAAAGTCAAAGGTGCTCAGTTAGTTCAATTCAATTGCCAAATTTAATAGATGAATAAAAAATTTCAGATCATATAATCTGTTAGAATATGTTAAATTCATAATGGCCAGCAAATTAAACCTACGATCAGTTGATCAACAATAAAATGATAAATAAATAACTGAATATGGATATATATATATTTATATATATTCAAATTAATATGAAATATTTTGTTGCAACCTCTAAAATTCTCGAGTCCATCTACTACAAGTGACCAATGCTCCAAATTTGCTTTGCGAACGTGAACATTGTTGCTATTGTTGCTTGTAAATGATTTACTTATAAAATTACTTGGCAAATCATTTGATGTTTCCATATGAGATTTATTATCATTTAATTATTTGACAGCCACACATGAATTCCCTGTTCAAATTTTTTCTTAATGGCTATTGACATGGCCCTGTAGTTTTTTCTGCATTCTCTTGGCCAGACAAAGTCATTTGTCCATGTCTTTGGCCGGCTCTAATTGATCTGTTAGTACACAATCGTGAAAAATTTCATGAAGCTATTACCAATTATTACTACGCAATATTGGTCCACTATGCTCCTGGTGGGACCCAGTAGATGCAAGCAAGTTTTAGGCACCAACCAATATGGGCGTTGAGAAAATATCAGTCAGATGCCTTAACATGTTGACATATGGGTGGCTGGCCATGCTTTTGTTGGGTAGGACCTTATAAGGCAGGTGCCGACTAGGTAAGCCTGTCAAGAAAACCTTGTTTTGTTCTATGGTATCACCCTTTTATGGTTGCTCTTGGCTTTTTACCCTTCGAATCCCTTGAATCATCAATTTGATCTTGTTGATTTTTTCGTTATGTGGGAAACTTTTTTTAGTAGAACTTTGTTTTTAATATATACCCCCTTAAAAGAAATTTCATCCTTATAACTTCTTATATGCATGGTTAAGAGGTATGGGTATTAGCTACACTCGTCAGCTTCCATCTTTTACATGGCCTCTTGTTCCACGTGCTTCTTTCCATTGGTTGTGTAATTCGTTATGTAACTCATTTCAGCTTTCTTCGTTGTAGGGATTAGTCATCAAATTATTCATTAGGACTGAATCACAATATAGATATATGTCTATTCATATAAAAGCTAGTACCCTACATGATAATTATTAGTGAACTTTAGTTGTTTAGATTAATGTAAGCTGTTTTATTATATAACGGCAAATAAGTAATTTGTTTCCTTTTTTATTTTCAATTTACATGCTTTTGAAATGTTAGTCTATGTGCTTACATGGTATATTTTCATTGAAACTTATCAATTTGCTTTGAAGCTATTCATTCACTTGTCTGAATTTCTATTCTCATAATTTTTTAGTCTTGAATCACTAATTTCAAAGTGCCGGGATTGCATTGTGTTTTAAGTTGCTTTCTTTTTGAGTATCTGGAAAATGTGACATGTTTTAATGAAAAGGTGCCAAGTGGATGTTATAGAACCATTATTATGATGTCAAAACTAATTACATAGATATTGATGGAATGTTGTTATTTTTGGATGCTGAAGGTCTGTTTTATTCAACTATAGAAATGCTTATAATATTGTTAGAACTTAAGCTTCTCTGACTTTTACTGATGGTTACGTGTAAACGATTTTTATTTTGCATATTTTTAAAGATATTTTATCTTTTAAATGTCATTACTTTGTAAAGATTAGTTCAGTTAACGTTGTTAAGTATGTTAATAAATTATTGGCCGGTTTTAAGCAGCTTGTTTGTTAGCAGTTCACTTGTTCATCTGAAATTTGTTAGTGGTTAGCAATTTTTTTAGTAGTTTGTTATTTTTTGTTTATAAATATGAGAATTTTGAATCATACAACACAGTGTATATCATAAAAAAAACTCTTATATGTAAACATTTTTTTTCTTCTTCACCTATTTTGGGATTTGAAATTGATGAGGTGTGCTGCCTTTCAAACATGAGGTTTTGATCATCTTGTTACATTCGTTTTTTTTTGCTTTATCTATTTTCCTTATTTTATAGCGTCTTTTTTAGAGTTTTCAAGGTTGTCTTACTTCAACATGGATCCTAGATCTAAGAGAATAATTGTAGTTTGCTTTATAAATAAGTAAAATGGCATTTTCCTCGATAAATTTCTGCTTTGGAATACAGTTTATGCAGTTATGCATAGCGTAAATATTCAGAACTCTTTTATAGTTATATTTTTAGCATGAAATGAAACTTTGATGCACATTTTCATGCATCCTTGTACACTAGAGTACGTTTAGTGACTCCTCTGTGGAATCAGGTTTGCTTGGCAATATTTTTACTAATGGTACTTTATGATTGTTCCACTACTAGGTTTGGGTTTACAAGAAAACATCAGAGGAGAAATTTCCTACATTGAACAAATATTCTGACAAAGCACCAGGAAATGATAAATTTGCCACTCATGAACTCAAAATTGATTATGAATACAAAAACACGGAAGATTTTGATAGGATTGTTCCCCCTGAACAAAGGATAAAAGGCTATCGATATGGACCTCAAATTGTTCCTATATCCTCGGCTGAATGGGAGGCAGTAAAGTTTACACCGGAAAAAAGTGTGAAGCTTCTTGGTTTTACTGATGCTTCTAACATTATGCGGTAAGAACTGCTTTCTTCTGTGAAGACCTCAAATGCTAAGAAATTTAGCTTTTTATATTTCAATTTCTAGCAGGTTTATATCTTTTTTTTTTCTTTTTTTTCCAAATTGTTCAGTTTTCCGCACATCTATCAGTATTTTGATTTGCCAGCAATAACCTTTGGTTTTCATGGTCTTCTTTTTGCTTGATGAAGGCATTATTACATGAAGGATGTATATGTATTTATTCCTGAACCGGGTAATGTAAAAGCAATCCTAGCAGTTTCTTCCCTGGCAAGAGCTATGAAAGAAATGAACAAGGTTGCAATTATGCGTTGTGTATGGAGACAGGGACAAGGGAATGTCATAATTGGAGTATTGACACCTAATATCTCTTCTTCTGATAATATTGTGAGGTTTCACCCCACCCATTTTGACCTACTATATTTTTTAATTCCTTTTTCTTATGTGTTTAGGATTTTATTTTTATTTTTTTCATGCAATTTGAAGGACATAATTTCTTGTTTTTTGCAGCCAGATTCATTTTACTTGAATGTACTTCCTTTTGCCGAGGATGTGAGAGAGTTTCAGTTTCCATCATTTAGTAATCTACCTGCATCACGCCTGCCAAATGAACTACAACAGGAGTCATCAGATAACTTAGTCAAAATGCTAGATCTAGCCCCAGATGGCCAGGAGTTACTGAAACCTGAATTAACACCAAATCCAGTACTACAGGTTTGGGTTTGCTGCTCTTAGATTATTCCTTGTGGTCCATTTATTGTCGCAATGCTGCCAAAATATTGCTTTTCTGGTTTCTTAGTTGCATGAGAAAGCTTAGGGGCTGACGCAAGAATTATTTAGAACGACAGTTATGTGGAAATCATGCGGTGACTTGTAATTTTATTGAACTTTCGATCCAATTTCAATCATTTTTGCTTCAACATATAAGGCTCCACAAACCCTAAGTCAAAGAACCTAAATCAATTATACATTCAAATCATTGAATTGCCAATACTATCGCAATAAGCTTATTATAGAAATAAATGCTTCTAAAGATTTCTTTAATTTATACATTATTTCTAGTCTTAAATATTAATGAATTATCTAATATTTTCTAATTAAATATGCTATGGGAAATTTCATTGGCCTAGGATTCATGAAATGTTTAATACTCTAAGTTTCATTTTCATATTAATTTTTTTCATCATTTTTATTACATAAATTATATATTAACTTAATATAATGCTTCTAATAATCCCGCACGATTTATATAAAAATAATCAACATATAATTTCTTTTAATCCCAAAGAATGTTTGGAGTTCAATAATAAAACTATTTGAGAATATTTGTCCTGAGGTTAAATGATAAACAGGATTGATTCAATTTTAAATATAAATAATAGGAGACTTTGTATTTTGTTCTAAAGTGAAAGAAAATGCCTATCTTATGCTCATATATTCTAATCATCAAAGACTTTTAGAAGTTTAGGATTAACTTGTTTAAAGGTTTCATTGCCTTACATAATCTAACGTCAGTGCTAATAACTACTCATGAGCTGCTACTACTTAAGGAGGAAATAAAATACAGTTTTATTTCCTGCAAGGAAGAAGAGGAAGAACAATTATTCCACAAGAACCCTAGTTTCTTCATCTTCCTTTGCAAGCCAAAAATCATCATCTGTTCTTTCCAATTTGAAGTCCTAAAGCAAATAATTGAATTTCTTGCCACACCTCACAGCCCATGCCTAGGGGTGTAAACGAACCGAACACGAACGAACAAAGCTTGTGTTCGTGTTCGGTTCGTTTAAAATTTAGTTTGTTTGAAATAAGCTCGTGTTCGTTTCTTAACGAACGAGCCGAACAC